>NC_073693.1:349995101-350013101 GCF_029784155.1 Uranotaenia lowii
TCACAAGCATTTGCAATTCGTTTTTTGAGCAAAAGATGCTACCTGTTTATAAAAAATGAATTGCATATTCCATTACCTTGTATTTCCACACTTGGTCGTTTTGCCCGCTGCATTGATCTTAAAAATGGATTATTGAAGGATGTACTACGTGCCATGGAAATAGTCGGACAAGAATCGCAGCAGAAGGATTTAGCATGTATTCTATCATTTGATGAGATGAGTGTAAAAAAACTTATGGAGTTTGATGAAGGTGCTGATGAAATTGTTGGTCCTCATACACATGGGCAATTTGTTATGGCCCGAGGACTTCTGTCGAAATGGAAGCAAGTCATCTATGTTGGTTTCGATCAAAAGATGACTCCAGAAATTTTGATGGAAATTATCACAGAACTTTATAAGGTTCGTTATATTGTGGTAGGAATAACCTCAGATAACGGCCCAGAGAATGTAGCACTTCGGACAAACATTGGGATCACAACAGAGATCACAGATTTCGAGCATCCTGTGACTAAAGACAAAATTTACGTCTTCGGCGATGCTCCGCACAATTTAAAACTGATTCGGAACTGGCTAGTAGGAGGCGGTATAATTTGGAAAAATAGGAAGTTAAACAGCAGGCTTCTTAATGAACTTATAAATAAACGAGGTAGTTTTGAATTTACACCTCTGTTTAAACTTGATTCATCTTTCATTAATTTATCCTCGGTGGACAAGCAGAATGTTTCTAAAGCAGCGAAACTCCTCTCGCATACCACTGCAACTGCTCTTCGAGAAAGATTTAATAATACCAGGGATTCGGACGAATCGAAACATTTGGCTGATTTTATTGAAATAGTGAACAAATGGTTCGATGTGTTCAATTCATTTACACCTTTCCATAATCAAAATTTAAAACAATCCTACAAGGCAGCTGATTATCAATTATCAGCTCTTAACGATATGGACAAATTAATGCGAGAATCCAAAGGTATAAAAACAAACGGAGAATTATACTACTCTTTAGTTCAATTTCAAAAATCCATTATTATGTCAATAAAATCACTTAAAGGATTATATGAGGATATTAAAGAAAAGTATGGTATACAGTATATTTCTACTTTTAAGGCAAGTATATTAAATTATAAGTGGATTGTAAAAATGTTTGAAAGTTTAGCTAATTAGTTAATTATATACTTTACAGCTCAATCAAGACCTTTTGGAAAACTTGTTTTCGCAAATAAGAACTAAAGGTGGATTAGACGACAAACCAGCTCCACTTCAAGTTCTATATCGCCTGCGGATGATTATTCTAGGTAACGACCGAGGTGAAATACAGTGACGGGCAAAAATTTAAATCACAATTGCAGCAAACTTGTGAAAAAATAGGGAATCTCTTTAAACAGCTTGATACTGGATTCATACTACAAGTTTCATCTGTGCTGGTGGTTTTAGAATTTTGTCCGTCACGCCGCTATTCGCAAGACTGCCCCATATACAAAAACAACGAACCCTAAAAAACAGCTTTATAGATTTTTATAAACTTTCGTGGATTTCTCGGTTGAAACTTTATCTTTTCTTTCTTCAAAGATATTAAGATAATTGTTGTAGAATTTCGTCCAATGTTTTTTTGCTTTGGAAGTTGCTGATTCAGAGGAGAAAATAATGATGGGACAGCCTTGCGAGTACAGACATATGGGACAGCTTTGCGGGTATATTTCATATTGGACATACATGACTTGGTTTTTTTTGAGAACAAAGTTATGCAAGTTTCTAGTCTAAATTGAAAAACTAAATCTATTTGAACAATATTTGAGATAAACTGAAAAATGACGAAAATGCATATGGGACAGTCTTGCGAATAGCGGCAATATGTGGAGTAGAAAAACTTTGGATCATTCCGTTAACTTCCTACATATGTTAATGTACATTTAAGGCAAAAATCCAGGAATAACTCAACGCAATACCAACACAGTAGACCAAGGTATTCTTAGCGGAACGCGCGATGAATTCATAACGGCAACACTTTTTAAAAAATCTGACATCGATCCTGACGTCCCAGAACAGCCTCAAGACTATGAACAACCTCAAACGTCTGATTCAATCGAGGACTCTCAACACATTGGCTCGGATGAAAAACTCGAAGAATCGATCTCATTAGTAACTGTCTCATCCAGCGTGATTGATAGTTGCCACGAGGAAGACGGGTTTGATTACATATTGGGATGGATTGCATTCAAGCTAAAAAAATCGCATCCTGATCTCGGCGACAAAACGAAGGATATTAAAGATAGCTTAAATCCATCTCATATGCCATCCTTCATAGCTAATCTGTCGTACGGCGGATTAATGGTACCTTCTCCTGAATTTAAAGTGATGGGCAAAGCCATGGAGAAAGTTTTTATTCTTAGCCATGGTACAATGAACTTTAATTTCAAGTGCAATGTTCTGGAAACGGTGATTAAGCGAATCACTCAAAAATATCCGAACTTCGACATACACAGCAAAAAAAATTGTAACGTAGGACGATGTAATTTATGATGATGTTAGCAAACCTACGTATTTTTATTGATTTAGGTTAAAATATTACATCAAAATGATGTGCACAATCCGAACGCGTCATGTTGTGTAATATTCCAACTTGCTATGTAGTATTACATCAAGTAGTCAGTGTTTATTCCAATTGACATTTTCAATAGTTTTCGTGTCGGAAAGTTTGGAACGGATTGTGGAGCTCAGGAGGATTTGTTCTGTTGGTAAGTCATATCAATTTTGATAATACATCTAAGCAAAACTATTGGTAATAATTTCTTAACATAATTTTGCTCTTTTAGGAATTTTGGCCATCGTTAATCAGTGATACAAAAGAGTTCCGGTGAAAAGAAAATAAAAACAGTTGTATTTGAGGTGAGTTTTCTGCGTTCAATTTTTAATACTCCCTGTAAACTTTTTCATTCAATGTTTACAGGAATTGGATTGCTACAGTTTGCAAACGCGAAAGTGTATGACAAATTGCCTTCAAAGGGACAGATAAAACGGATACGGAACCTTGCCAATCAGTGTTTTTTTCGCGTGTAAATGTCTGGCTGAAGGTCGAATGCCCCCTTTCCAGTTTCCTTTTAAAGTAAGGATATAATTTCAACAGGATTACCAAAGGTCAACCGACGCACAAGTGATTGAATCCATTTTAATGCTTCCATCCTTCATTTGTTAGTTTGTCATATTATTCATGGAATAAAATTGTCTCTTAGTTTTTAATGGTTTGAATTACTCTGATCAAATTTTCTGAACCCATCCTACATACATAAGCAGAGGCCTAAATTATGAATCTTCAATTTGAATTGTGAGATGGGAGAATAGAAAGAAAGAAAAAAAAAATTGTCGAATTATTTCAACATATCAGAAATTATTCAAATTTTGAAAATGATGATGGTTAATGATTTTATCATGAGATGTATTTTATCTCTGTGCTTGATCATGTCTACTGCGTTACATATATTCAGTGTATTTTTTTACATCCAAAACGTGTAGTTACTTGGTACATCAAAACAATGTAATATTAGATACCTTTAGCGACTTGAGTTATGTGCACGTTTTTGATGTAATATCGCAACACTTTTTTTGCTGTGCAGTTGTGGTCAAGAAGTTTGTGAAAATACGAACTATTGTCCGAATGAGATATTGCAACTTACTGTCACAAGGTTTAATACAGCAAAATGCTTACGATGATCAAAAACCATCAACTTCCAAAAGACGGTTTGAGCAAAAAAGTCATGTTGCTAACAAGTACAAAAAGTTATGCTCTCAATAACAGGCAAGTATTTATTGACAATCAAACAAATATATTTATAACAATCTTCTTTAAATTTGCAGGAAACATCAAGACCGCCATAAATGTTATCCATACAATTTCGAAAATTGTCATTTTAATATCGTTTACCAGACCAAGTTCTCATTTTTTGTTTTTAAATTGTTGTGTTACACGTAGTGTTATGTATGATTCGGTTTAACTTACGAACTAAAAAACTTCGCATTGATTGCGGAAGATAATTGAAATTCATCGAACCATTGAACTCGGTTTTAATTTTAACAAGTTCACGAAGAAAATAATATATGTGATTGTGTTTTTGAGTTCAATTGGAAATATACTAGATTTATCTTCATTTTTGAATTGTGTTTTATCTAATTTAGATCGAAATAACGATTGGTCAATTTAATGATGAATCTTCATAATGTATCAATACTTTTTTTCGTAATTTTACTGGTATTATTATAATTTTAATAAATTTAATTGCTGTAAGGGTTGTAATTGTCCGCCTTGATTCTGCAGGTCCAGCTGGAATGGATCCCCATCACCATCAAACAATCCGGTATAGATTATGCTGAAAGTTGAGATTGCCTGCCACTCTGTTCTGTCGACGAGATGAATGATAATGATAATTATCAACAAATTAAAAAAAAAAAACAGCAATTCATTGTGTCATCTGGAGATAGAGATGTTTCTCCTAATAATCCTGAACTGATCGCCGGCGAATCTGTTGAAAAACTCATGCCCCGAGCAATAGTATGCTCCCATCGCTTTGATCACCTTTTCCGATCCTATTTCTGTTTCTTACATGCTCATGACCCGGGATTTTTTGTAATCAAAGGCTAAACCTGCAAAACAAACAAAAAATTAAAGACTATTTAGTCGATAAGGGATGGTGGAACTTACCTCGAGTGCTGCGTGTAGGTTTCCTGATTCCGTCCCGCATGTGATTTTCGATGCTAGTTGAATTCCGGTCATGAGTCATCGAAATTAACTGGCCGAATCAGTTCCGCGCCTGGTGCGCTTCCGTCGTGGGAGAAAAAAAAAACTGTTTCCTTTTGACTGGTGACTGAACTGGCCGCTGCTGCTGCTAATCAAACTGCGTTCGCTTCTTGTGGTTTTCATGGGAATGGTGGCTGCTGCTGTGGTGGCGGTGTCTTCTTCCGGAATGTTCCGGAATCTACTACGACCTGTACGCGGGGTAGAAAAAAATGAAATCATCACTAAACTAAACAATTATTTTTCATCTTAATTATTAATCTTCAATTATTTTTCATCTTACCTTCATCGTTAGCGATGCTTTCGACCTCGGTACACTCGGTTTTCAATACTTTTATGGCCATTTTACGGTTTTTCTGGCCAAATAACTTTGTTTTCGTACGCTTTTCCTGAACTAGAATTGACTGTTGTCAATGGATGGTCCACTTTAGATTATAAATGACGTCAAACTTTTAACCACTACCAATGCACACTTGTCTCATCATTACTTTTCGTTGATATTCCTTAACCCGAATCGAATCACAACACCGGGCTGTCAAAATTTAGCGCTCCGTCTCCACCCTTCCACCACTGAGAAACTTTTGGTACCCCTTGCCTACTTTTCCTCACTATGCACCCACCCTACTGTACTCATCCTGCTTAAAACAAACTCCATGAGTTCAACAGTTGCAAAGCCCAAATAGCCAAAATGGCTGAATGGCAGTGGTGCTTTTTGAAAAACCGCTTTCAGGCTTATGAAAACTTATCTTCTACTTCCCAAAACACAGTCAATGTAGTAATTTAGATAATTTTGAGTTGGACCAATATTTTCGTTTGGAATTTATTTTAAATTTTGTATATATTTGAGTTAGTACAACGTACAACATGATGTACACTAGACCGCTGCAAAAAATGACTTTTTGCTCCCATATGTTTTTTCGATGCCATCTCTCGCTCAACGCTTTACTCGAAAGCAAAGGTTGCTTTGAGGCAGCGAAAACGACAAAACCGATGATGTATACGCTCTCAACATGGCCCGCCTTCATGAAGCAATATACATTCGAAGCAGCGAATCCAAAAAACCAAACGAATGGCTCTCACTCATCTCCTGTTACAACCAGCGTTGCCACATTTAAATCTGTGTTTTCGAGCCAAAAAATCTTTTTAATCTGTAAAAAATCTCAAAAATCTGTATTGAAATCTGTACCAAAAATTTTCATTCCGGATACTCACGCTAATCGTTTATCGTTTTATAATGCGTAGCGCACTCATTTGGATTACGCTGCTCATTACTGCGGGCTACTATTTGTGCAACATGTTAAACCAGTGTTAAACCTGACATTTTGTATACGCGAACCGTTTTTGGTTTAACTTTGTTCGATTAATTGAAACGGACAAAATACATGTCCGCCACGTGTGAAAAATAAGGTCACGCAAAGTTTAAGGTCGATATATTCCGTTAAATATAACGATCAGTGTCCTTCTGGGGTTTAACAACCAGTTGGGATTTGAACATTGTGTCGATAGTATTTATCCTTTAAAAGTTACATTTCCTATAACGCAATGACCAATTTTGGTACATGATTCTTAATCACAGGTTTTAAAACTTTCTTCAACCCTTCGCTTAATGTATTGCATTGTAACCGTTCCCAACTCTAATCTGGAAGTTTACCCATATTTGCAAGCGTGATAATTGATGGATGATTGAGTCATCAAAGTAGATGATTATTGATTGACTCGAAGTATAATTAAAAAATGTCTTGGAAAATCTCTGAATTTCTGAAAATCTGTATGGAATCTGTATAAATTTCCAATTATCTGTAATCTGTGTATACAGATTCTGTGTTTGAAAATTTCCATAAAATCTGTATACTTACAGAAAAATCTGTATATGTGGTAACGCTGGTTACAACCTTGAGGGAACCGAATTCAAAAGGCAGAGCAAACCCGACTCTCCTCGTTTGTGCCTGGCTCGAATGCGTGAGGTTTGTCCGCAATTGCTATTATTGCACAGCAACCGCACGCAGACAGCTAGTTTTTTCATTTCTTTCTCTTTTCCCCCTCTTTGCACCATACGTTGCGGGCCTATGCAAAGCAATAAGTTCGGTTGTTTTGTTGTTGCCTCAACCTTTGCGGCGAGGTTGAAGATGTTCTCCTCAACGACGGCTATCGGCTGGAGTTATTCAAATTCAACAACGTAAATGAGTATGTGTGCCTCGTCCTCTTCATGCATCATGAAGCAACCGAACGTTGAGAGAGTTCGTTCGGGGCAGCAAACAAATAGTATCTCTCAGAGCAGATCCTCCTCATGGGGGGAGGTTTGAATGAATGTATATGTATCGTCTCCTGTATAGCTATGCGAAGCCTCAGAGCCAGTGATGCCACATTTCTATCGGTATTTTGAAACCCAAAAAAATCTTTTATCGGTATGTAAATCCTAAAAATCGGTATGAAAATCGGTATTAGAGGTGGATATTCAAAAATGCTTACATTTTCAACTTCCTAATGTATTTTTCTTTAAATAGAAGCTTGCAATAAACAGCAAGTCTAAGAACTCTTATGAATGTTCATTTTTAGCTCAAAACTAGCTAACTAAATGTGTTTTAGCATATATTATTTCATTTTCTCCGTAACTTGGTTCTAGGTAACACTCGTTTACACAAAATGACGGTTTTAAAATTTTAACAGAACTTTATGTTTGTTATGACTTGTACATTTTTTTTTAATTATAAAACTATCTGCTTTTGCTGACGAAAGCAAAAATCACAAATGAAAATTCAGCAGAAAATCCAAAATAAGTGTTTCTTTCCAGTACTCATAACTGAATGGAAATTTATTTTAAAAGTTACCGTTTGATAAGCAAAATAGAGGCATGGCGAACACCTTCAGGTTACACATTGGTTAGGCATATAAATTAAATAAAAATTAAGACTTTGATGTTTGGCTAAAGTGGGATGTAAATTTGATAAATTCGATAAGGCAATAATAGAACCAGGTCAAGCTAAGGGAAATTTTAATTTAGTAAGCACTTACATATCCAATGGCTTTTTGACGTTCGAGGTAAATATGGGCCCAAGTTGATGGCCTTCGTTTTATTGATGGATTTTAGCCAATCTGGCCAATTCAGCTTTAAGTATTAGATATGAGTTCTAGCGATTAGAAAAAGAAATGATTGCAGAAAGTTGAGAGAGTTGTTGCTTTAATTTTTTTATAGCCAATAAAAAATTAATTTTATTCTATGAAAAATCACGCATTAGTCATATGAAAATCCAAGAATTTTATGCGAAAATAAATGAGAGATGTGCTCTAAAAGAAGGTGTTCTTCCGAAAAAGATAAAAAAAACACATAGTTTTACTATAACCGAAACCCATTTTGCCTGGCGTGGTCTTTAATTCTGCGATCTCTGCAGTTTAGGTACTTATGATATTATTTATTTGGCTAACAAGATGCAGAAGGATTGAAGATTATACCGATGATATTACATACCGTGTATTTGATTGCACTTCAAATCTCGACATACCCCATTTGGCAACGAGTTGAACAAGGATTTTGATTATATTCAAACGGTGTATGTATTTTCTTGATAAGTTAGCATCTCACGAGACAAGAGCTTTAATGCGATCGTCAATTGAGATTGACCTTCAGGAACTTCTATTGGCAGTCGCAGAAGGTCAAATATCAGCCTTGAGCTTAGTCCATTGGCTTTGAGGTTGAGTACCATAATAGTGCATCATTTGACCGAACAAAGGAACAAAACAGCCCGAACAACTTAACGAATTATGGTTCTGGAGATCTTTGCAGAATACTTTAAAAGTTGTACAGATCAAAGTTACGCCACGCCAGCTACCGAACTGTTTTCTTTCTACGGGACCTTGAAAATGTAAAAGTGGAACGAATTTTGAGTAAAAATCTTAAAAATCGGTATGAAATCGGTATGTTTTGCCAAAAATCGGTAATCGGTATATACCGATTCTTGGTCAAAATTTTGCTCAAAAATCGGTATAAATACCGGAAAATCGGTATGTGTGGCATCGATGCTCAGAGCGTGTATTTTGAATGCCTCTGATGAGAAAATGGGTGAGGATTTCAATCACTGCTTTTAGGTCACCAAGCATCAGTGTAAAATTTGAGATGATTTGGTTGATTCCTGAGCTAGCGCAACGCGTTTTGATTTTGTATAGACATTTGTATGGAAGAAGGAATTTTTGCACATTAAATCATCCAGAAAATTCAAATAAGCTTGAAATGAAGTCGGTCTTTGATTTTTGGTTTTGACTATTCTTAAGCTTCATTTTTTGCTTACATGACAAGTAGCTAAGAATTTCATGGAAAAATTTATAACCATTTCTAAATAAAAAATTTGAATCCATTGAAAAATATTAAAAAATGGCAGATTTTGCTTGCTAGAGCTGTTAATAATTGCATGAAATGTTTTTGCAAACGCTGTATAAATCAATAAATTTTGTGGCAATGTAAAACAGTTTTTTGAGATTTTTTATTTCCATCCTACTGTTACACAGCTTTCAAGTAAGCAGTCAAAAAAGATAAAATTAAAAAATTAATTTTAAAAACAAAAATTTTATATAACATTTAATATCTTTTTCTGGGATACGATTTAAGTGTGTGCTTTATTAACATGAAATGAACTGCAAGAATCAAGGAATACTTTTCATCCAAAGATATATTTTTTGGAACTTTCAGAACATTTCTGGCGATTTTTGAATGAAAAATTTTGTTTTTCCATACAAATTTCCATACAAAATTAAAACTCGTTGCGCTAATTCTGGACTGGATTGATCGCTTCCAAAATTTTCATTGCTATTTCTGGCAGCAAAAATAACCATAAAAAGGTATGGAAGGTGTAAAATTTTAAGAATTTGAAATTTCCATACAAAGCTTGCAGCGGTCTAATGTACACATTGTTTCTCTATTTTCACCATCATAATTTTTTTGATTTTTCACTTTTTCACACATTTTTCACGTTTTTACTTAAATTTGTTAGCTTGGGGCGAACAGAGCACTGTTAATCGGGACACGATGAGCGTTTTCTGCGTATAATCTAGCAGCGAGTTCAACTCGATGTAGTCAACTGAACTACATTTAGAGCTACAGCTTGACTAGTTTACATCTGACGATGTGGCCTATTGGTAAGGTATGTCGGAGAGGTAATCAAAAGACGATTTCTGTTCGAGGTGATTTTTTTCCATTTACCATTCATGATCGATTTTTTTGATTGTTACATTTTACGACTTATAGCATCATTTACATAGTATTCCGTCTCACGACATTACTTGACGAACATAATTCCTAAAATTCACTCGGTCCATGGCAACCGTTCTCCAATTCCTCGGGCACCCCACGTTCGCCAGATCACGCTCCACTTGGTATAACCACCTCGTTGCGCCCCCGCTCGTCTTGTTCCTACCGGATTCGTAGCGAACACCTGTTTTGCAGGACAGTCGTCCGGCATTCTCGCAACATGTCCCGCCCAGCGTATCCGGCCAGCCTTCACCACCTGCTGGATACTGGGTTCGCCGTAGAGTCGCGCGAGCTCGTGGTTCATCCTTCGCCTTCACACTCCGTTCTCCTGTACGCCGCCAAAGATGGTTCTTAACTATCGTCGCTCGAATACCCCGAGTGTACGCAGGTCCTCCTCGAGCAATATCCATGTCTCGTGCCCGTAGAAAACAACAGGTCTAATGAGCGTCATATACAGGTTACACTTCGTGCGAGGGCTAAGTCTTCTCGACCGCAGTTGCTTGTGGAGTCCATAGTAGGCACGACTTCCGCTGATAATTCGCCTCCGGATCTCACGGCTGGTGTCATTGTCTGAGGTCACCAGTGAGCCGAGATAGACAAAGTCTTCGACTATCTCCAGCTCGTCGCCGTCGATCGTGACCTTGTTATTACTGGACAAGCGGGTTCGGTCGGTCTCGGATCCGCAGGCCAGCATGTACTTCATCTTGGACGTATTAATCATCAACCCAATCCTTCCTGCTTCGCGTTTCAGTTTGCGGTAGATCTCCTCCACCGCCGCAGATGATTTGCCGACTATATCAATGTCATCGGCAAAGCAGATAAGTTTACTGGATCTGTTGAAAATCGTGCCCCGCATTTCGCCCACCGCTCGTCGAATAACACCTTCTAGCGCCACGTTGAACATCATGCAGGATAGACCATCACCTTGTCGAAACCCCCTGCGCGATTCGAATGAACTCGACAGTTGACCCGAAATCCGCACACAGCACTTCCATCCATCGTCGCCTTGATCAGTCTGATCAGCTTCCCGGAAAAGCCGTTCTCGTCCATGATTTTCCATAGCTCGTTACGTTCGATCATGTCGTATGCGACTTTGAAGTCGATGAATAGATGCTGCGTAGGGACTTGGTGTTCCCGGCATTTAAGGAGGATTTGCCGTAATGTGAATATCTGGTCCGGCGTCCCTCCATGAAGCCGGCCTGATGACTTCCCACGAATCTGTTTGCTTGTGGCGTTAGGCAGCGGAGTAGGATTCGGGACAACACTTTGTCCCGAAGTGATCGCTCGGTTGTTCTCACAGTCCAATTTGTCACCCTTCTTGTAGATTCCACTCCTCCGGTAGCTGTTCTATGTCTCAGATCCGGACTGTCAATCGGTGTAGGCAATCGGCCAACTTGTCCGGGCCTATTTGTATGAGTTCAGCTGCGATACCATCCTTCCCAGCCGACTTGTTTCTATTCAACTGGCGAATGGCTTCCTTAAGTTCACTCATCGTTGGGAGTGGTTCCTCTACGTCGTTGGCTACGCCGGCGATGTACCTTCCCCCACCGTCTTGATCTCCTGCATGTGCTCCGTTCAGGTGTTCATCGAAGAGCTGCTTCCACCTTTTGATCACCTCGCGATTGTCCGTCAGGATGCCTCCGTCCTTATCCCGGCACATTTCGGCTTGCGGCACGAAGCCTTTGCGGGATGCGTTGAGTTTCTGATAAAACTTTCGTGTTTCTTGGGAACGATGCAGCTGCTCCAGCTCCTCGAGCTCCTCCTCCTCCAGGCGGCGCTTTTTCTCCTGGAAAATTCGAACTCGCTGCCTCTTCCGCTGCCGGTGATTTTCCACATTTCGAAGGGTGCCTCTTTGCACAACTGCCGCCCGCGCGGCCTTCTCTTCGTCCATCACCCTCCTACACTTCTCTTCGAACCAGTCGTTCCGTCGAGTTCGCTCCACATAACCGATGACGTTCTCCGCAGCACTGTTGATGGCTGTCTTGATGGTATCCCAACAGTCCTCGAGAGGGGCTTTGTCAAGCTCGCCCTCTGCCGGCAGCGCTGCTTCGTTCGATTGCGCGTAGTCTGCCGCGACCTCAGGTTGCTTCAGTCGTGCGATATTTAACCGAGGCGGGCGCCGGTTTCGTGTGTCGTTCACTACGGAGCGTTTTGGGCGCATCTTCACCATCATCACCAGATAGTGTTCTGACTCGATGTTGACGCCTCGACAGGATCTGACGTCGATGATGTCCGAGAAGTGCTGGCTGTCAATCAAAACGTGGTCGATCTGTGATTGCGTTTGGTACGGTGATCTCCAGGTGTGGGAGGCGGTGCTGGAAAAAGGTACTACGTACGGCCATTTGTTTGGAGGCGGCGAAATCTATCAGTCTGAGGCCGTTTTCGTTGGTCAGCTGGTGCGCACTGAACCTTCCAATTGTCGGTTGAAATTCCTCCTCCTGGCCGACCTAATAGCATTTAGCGGCTAATAACATCATCCGCCAAACAAAGCACCAGAAACATAATGTATGAGCGTGTGTGGATTGTTTGTATTCTACAAACAGACCTTGGTTATTTTGTTATTGCTTTGATTGATGAATCTATGACTCACCTGACTTCATCGAGTTGAATTCGCTGCTAGATTCCCATGCAATACGCCCCTACAGTGACTGGTTTTCAGCTTTTGGCAATTTTTTTTTAAAATGCTTTTTAAGCGTTTTTATCTAGTTTTTCAAGTTTCAGCCAATTATGAAATAGACTATTTTAGTGTTCGAACATGAAACAATGATGTAATTCACATATTATAGCTGTTTTCTATGGTTAAATAAGCGGTTTCCTTAAGGTGTCCATTATGCTTTTATTTCCCCAAATCCAAGGTAAAAGCTTTTTTAGATGCTATTGTGTGAATTTCATGATTTCTATTATTTAATTTTAATGAACAAATTCCTGCGATTGGTGTAAATTACGCATAGCAATTAACCATTCAAAATCGTTCAGACAGGTTGTTTATTAAATAAAGCTCAAAAGTGTTTTAGTCTTAGCGTGCACATGTAAAAAAAAAATAAATGAATCTTCGTCCAGTATGTTTATAACGACATCTGGTAGCTATTCGATGAGCTATTTTTTCCATTAAAATAACGGTTGAAATAAAACAAGATTCAAGCTCCAACCCGACCTCTGTTCTCTGTGGTTAAGCGTAATGTTATACCTTTTCATCTACCAATGTATCTTGATACATGATTACACTCAGAAAAGTTCAAGTAGGCTGAAATTACTAAACTTAAATTAAATTTTTTAAATATTTTTCTAGTTGTTTTGAAACATTTGGAGTAACTTTTTTTAAGCTAAGACACAAATCTCAGGTTAATGAAAACGTCCGTCGCCCAGTGTAACAACAGTTCATCACTGGTTAAATTGGTTATTATCCGCGAATTGAATTTTGGCGCTGGTGTTTTGTTCCTTAAAATTGTCGAAAACGAAAAAAATGAAGAAAAAAATTTAAAAAATCGCTCAAACGTCAAATTGGTCTGATTAAATCACCGACGAGTGAGTAGGTGACAAATTTTGTTCCTTTTTTCAAGTCTTTAAGAAAGTTTTTTTTGAACAGGTATGCAAACAGGTTCATAAAACTGAGCATGTTTTATACATAAAACAGTAGGGGAGATGAGGGCATAACGAGCACCCAGGGCATAATGAGCACTACACTTTTCTACGAAAGTACGTATTTTCTTAAATAAATTTTCATGAGGATTTGTTTCGTACTTCCTATAGTATTAAGTTTTCACAAAAAAAGGAATCTCCTCATCATCTTTACAGAGATATTTAAAAAAAACTAGCTTGGTTCTCAACTTACGAAAATATTATAATTTTTGAGCACCACGAAATAAGCTCTTATGATCTTAAAATAACCTTGATCTATAATGTACGCACTGCAACATGATGTACACATTGTTTCTCAATTTTTACCATCATAAATTTTTTTATTTTTCACTTTTATCAATTTTAAGACACGTTTTTACTTAAATTTGTTGACTAGGGGCATATAGAGCACCATATTATCGAGGCATAATGAGCATTTTCTGCCGTAGAATCTAGCAGCGGATTAAAATTGATTTATAGCGCCACACCTTGACTAGTTTTCATCCGACGATTTAGCCTATTGGTAAGGTGTCGGAGAGGTAATCAAAAGACTAGCGTTAGATTTCTGTCCGAGGTGATTTTTTCCATTTACAATTCATGATCGATTTTTTTATTGTTACATTATACGGCTAGTAGCATCATCCTCCGAACAAAGCACATAATGTATGAGCGTGCGTGAATTGTTTGTATTCTACAAACAGACCTAGATTATTTTGTTATTGCTTTGTTTGATGAATCTACGACTCACATGACTTCATCGAATTGAATTCGCTGCTAGATTCCCTGGCAGAAAACGCACATCTTGCCCTGATTAATGGTGCTCATACTGCCTCAGGGGGGGTTCTCATTATGCCTCCACAGTGGCTGGTTTTCAGCTTTTGGCAAAATTTTTTAAAATGCATTTTTTAACGTTTTCATCTAGTTTTTCACGTTTCAGCCCGTTAGGGAATAGGCTGTTCAAGTGTCTGAACACAAAATCCTATGTATCCTCCATATTATAGCTATTTTCTATGGTTAAATAACCGTTTTCCTTAAGGTGGCCATTATGCCCCCATCTCCCCTAGTTTTCTTTTATTTTGTTTGGTTCCGGCATGAATTTTTATCTTAAACGATAACAGCTCTTAAAAATTGCTCAGTTTTTTGTCGAAAAGTGAAAAATGCTGCAGCATTTCTATTTACCTCATTTAGATAGGAACGGGCTCACGAAGGCAAGATGATGGGTTTTCATTTCCAGCAAAGTTCTATTGAGTATAATCCCGTCTTATCCTTGATGTTCTTTTTTTGGTCGATTTCGGGGTGCTTCGTTTACCGATTTTCAATTTTATTAAAACTAGTAGCGCCATGGTCCAATTTGAAGAAAAACAGGAGCCCCCAAGCATTAAGATATCATTATGTAGCCTACACTACTGTTTGACGAAATAAATAAATAAATTGAATTTTAGAGGGTTAACAATATTTAAGCTTGTGCTTGTTCAAACAAGGAGTACTTTTTTATTATTAGATTTTCTGTTTTTATCTGAATCACGCAAGTCATCTTCGAGAATCTTCCGAAATCCATAAGGTTCACTCGGCGGAAAGGTGTTACCCGAAAAGGCGGGGGCCGATGATTTTTCCATTTGTTTACCACTTTTGCGATCATACACGCATCTGCATTTACATTCATTAACTCTGCAAAAGGTCAAGCACGTTGTTGAATGCTACCAGAAAACCAACCAGAAGAAATAAGAAAGCAAACAAAATAAAAACGGGCCGATTGGTTTGCTCATAGCAACGAGAACAACGAAGAAAAAAAACGACAATAATAAACCATCAGAACCACACGCCCGGTAACATACGTAGAGTAAATGTATGAATTCATGGCCAAAAATTACCCTGCTGCTGGTTGTTGGTCAGTCACTTCTCTAATTGCATTAATAGCGCACACTAATAGTGACTCATTTAACGAACTTTTCGTTGATTGACACTGCCGTCCAAATGTTTGGAGCTTTGGACAGCGATCAATATGAATGTTAAGAATATTACATGAACAATTCCTCGGATACCGAGCAATTCAGGAATGTTAAAAATTGCAAATATCACTGAAGAAGTTAAAATATTCACAGATTATTCAGCAATTGTTTGTGAATTTTTTTCAGACTTCACAGAACTTAACATTTCCCAATTGTGATCTCCCTACGAATAACACTGATGTCAATCAAAGGCTACACGGAAAATAAGGTAAAAAAGGTAAAATTTACCGAGAAGTGCGGTGATTTTTTCCACCCAGCTTTCTCGGTAAATTTTACCTTTTTTCAAGCCACCTTGCAAGAAGGTAAATTTTACTTTTTTTTTACATTCACCTAGCTAAATAGTAAATAATACCGTTATCCTATTCACTGATTTAAAAGGTAAATGCTAGTTGGTTTCTGAAATAAAAATAAAACTAAAACAAAATTTATTAAAAAGATGATATTTATTTGAGATAAATAGACTTTATTGTTGAGGCAAGTCCTTGCTTTGCCAGGCTCGTGGCAATTCGGCTTCGCGTTCTTCTGAGTGATCATGGCCACTTCTCCTTTTGACTAATCCGGTCAGTTCCGGCTTCTCCGAAAGATATCTGGAGGATGACGTGGAATACACCTCGAAGCTCTGTGGGCCAATCTGAAACAAAAGCAAAGTATTATGACAAGAGCCAGCACAACTGAATGATATCTAAGAAAACACTTACCATTCTATTCCGATTTTCACATATTGAGTACGAAGCTAAACTTGTTCCTGACGGACAAAACAACTTAACCTCAATAAACGTGTTCGACAAATAGTTTTATTTTCTAGAAGAATTGTACCGTTTTGTTTAGCTCAATCCAGGTCAACTTCACCTCGCTACAAGGTAAGATTCACCTTTTTTCTCGCTGAATTGTACTTTTGTCGTCCCGAATCAGGTAAACTTTATCTCACTGTGAGGTGAGTTTCACCTCGAAAATGTAGAAGTTACCTTTTCAGCTTCCACGAGCGTTCACCTTGCTGTCTCGGTATATTGAAGGGATAAATAACGCGAAAGCGTTAAAATCCCAGAAAAAAAAACAAAAAACAAAACAAGTCTCGGTAAATTGTACCTTTTTATTATTTTCCGTTTTGGTAATGCTTGTATTTCAAAAAAAAAAAAAAAAATGAAACACTTTGTTTTGTAAATTATTTTTGAATGCATGGTGAAAATCATGAAATTTTTAACAAAGCTGCCTAGTTTTGTAAAATTTGTCAAGTGGTTTTTGAGATAGGTCCAATGAAGAAAATTTTCGGCTTTAATTTTTGGGCACCACGTGCACCATCAAACATGTATACTATTAACCAAATTTCCAAATTATGAATATTTTTAATATTTAACGTTGTCTGTTTCCTAAAGATTGACCTAAAAATATCTCAATTTTTTTAATAAAAATCACATTATTTTCATTTTTTAAAATATATATTGTTAGTTAGCGTTTGTCATAGTACAGCATACTAAGGTCTTTTTATACGCGGTTTGAGTTTGCTCAGTTTTTCTAACTCAGCTTCTTTTACGCGGTTTTGTTTTGAGCAAAAATATTCCAAGTCCTATACGTTAACGACGGAATTCATACCGCGTAAAAAAACCTTAGTGTATTGAAAATTAGCTTGTTAAACAAAGTTTCCAAAAATTGCACTGGTGAAATTTAACATGACCCATTTTAACCATAATGTCATGACTGAAATATTGAAGATCTCAATGATCAATGACATAATGGAAAAATCTTTCTTTACCAAAACAATCATTCATAGCATGCTTTCATTTCGAAAAAATCTTAAACTAACAACATGTGAGGAAAAAAATGGGTCACTAGTCACAATTTTTGGCTCGTGACTATGACATAATCCCGTCGCTGATTTAGAGAATGAACTAAACTTATAGACTTTAAATTTCGCTATCCGACGCCATAAAGAAATTCAAGATGGCGACTTCTGCTGAACTTGCTGTTAATCAGTGAAAATTGCATAAAACTCCCATAATGTGGGTATTGGGTGAATAGACCAAACGAATAGAAGTCCAATTTTGCTATCAGACGCCATTTTGCAATCCAACATGGTGGCTTCCGCTGAACATTAAAATAATTTCAATTACTGAAAAACCAAATGAAATTCCCACTATATGAGTATTGGGTGGATGGAATAACTAGAAGAAGTTGAATTTTGCTACCTGAAGCAATCATCAATCCGAGATGGCGGCTTTCGCTTTTTTTAAAGCTATAAATCACTGAAAAACTAATGAAACTATTTTTAAACTACGACCCAGAGATGGGTCTTGACTCTTAGCCAGCAGATCGTGGCCTAGTGGATAGCATCCTTGTCTTCTAAGCCAACGATC
>NC_073693.1:350013601-350049373 GCF_029784155.1 Uranotaenia lowii
TTGACCAATCCTGTATGAGTGCATCGACAAAAAAATCGAGTGAATTTGGTTGAAATGACTAAAATACAGCATAAACACCCAAATCATGTGCTTAGCTGTGCAACACGATTGGCAAATCACCCTACACTGAACCTCGAAAAAACCCAAACTTGAGAACTTTCCCCGCCAACCCGAATGAAACTCCCTCCCTACAGGTTTGGCTATTGGCGGCATAGCACAAAGTTAAGCTCTTAAAGGAGAACTCATCCCCCAAAATCTGATACCACAATAAAATGGAAATCAAAATAAAAAAAAAAATATCGCCAGGTACAGGAATCACACCCATACCTGCAATGGCTTTGCGATTACCATCTCAGGATGCTAACCGCTCGACCACCGGAGAGTTGTTGAGAGTGCCCGCTACATCATCGTATATGTGAGACTTTCTCCGAATGAAGCGGGAATAAAAGTTATCCTCCAAAAAAAACAGTTCTTCGCTTTGAACTTACCCCCCCAAACCTAAATCTGCCACGATGGAGGTAACAGAATCAGATGCGCTTACAACAAAAACCCCCCAAAAAAACAGTTCTTCGCTTGAAGGACAAGTTTGGCTTATTGGCAAGCTGTGATTTTTTCACAAACTTAAGTTGTCAATCTTGAACTTAGGTTTGGCGGGTGGCAGTTCTCAAGTTTGGGTATTTTCGATTTTCAGTGTAATAAAGCAGAGATTTAGGCACCGTGCACGCTCATATTTTTTTAACCAGAAATGATTGTTTTTCATACATTTTTTGGTATTTTTAGTAGAACTGCTAAAATTGCTGTTTTTTAACCGTTATGAATTGTTCAATTTTAACCATTTTCCGAGTTCATGAAGAAATTTTTGATTATGGTTGAAATTCAACAAAAAAATGCGTGAAAAAACAGTCGTCATGTTTGCAATCGCAGAAGTGTTTGTTTTGTTTCTGGTTCCGCGTTGGACTTAGATTATATAAATCTCCTTAAAGATTTAAGATTAAAGATAACACAAACTGTAAGTATTTTGCTTGACAATACCGGTTAATTAAATTAAAAAAAAATGTTTTCAGATTGAACATCAAAGTCACTCTCTTTTAAATTAAATTTTCAGATGAAAGTTGGAGCAAATATGGGTTGTTATCTGGAGTCGGAAGCAGCAGCAGTCCCGCCGAAGACAGCTCCAGCTGCCGTCATATGTTAGGGTAAGTACATGCCATTTTGGAAATCTTTGTCAACTGTTCCGAGATCAATAACCATGTTAAATTAATTACAGAATGTTCCGAAACTCTCTACGTTTGCTGCATCAGAAGGTTCCGAAAATATGCTGGGAATCACCGGCACTAGAATCACAGAAGAGCGGGAAACTGAACATCGCAGGAAAGGCAGCACCGCATCATCCGTAACTGTGATAGCAGTGCCGAAGCAATCATTCCCCCGGCCGGCTAAACTTTCTTCCGCTAATGCAACTTAGTAGTGCCAGTAGACCACTCTTTTACTAGCATCAAGCAGATACCAGTGAGGGCAATCAAAAATCAATGTTTAATATAAAAAAATCTGTTGAAAATCTGATTGATTGATTTCTTTAATTCTGTTTCCATTCCATTCATATTTTAAAACGAATATTTCCTGCTAATTTCGTCCCATTTTTGCTTTTCCGACCATGCTTGAAAAATAACCATTATCCAAGTTCTCTGTGAAATCTCATTTTATGAGTTTTCAGTGAAAACTCATAAAATGACTTAACCCACAAAACTGCCATTATGGTTATTTTTCAAACATTAATGGTTCAACGTGGCCCAGCGTGTGTAATTTTTCGAAAATTTAGCTCGATTCATTATGTTCGGGAATTCCCGGGATTTTTCTATCGTTTCCCGGGATTCGCGAATTCCCGAAATTGTTTGACGGACACTTTATTCGAGCACAACTTAAAAACAAATAGATTGATTAACACAAAACTTGGTATTTTTTTTAAATTTTCGTCATTATCGTTACTTTCGTCTTTTTTGTAAAAAGGTAAAAAGGTAAAACGGTAAAAAGGTAAAAAGGTAAAAAGGTAAAAAGGTAAAAAGGTAAAAAGGTAAAAAGGTAAAAAGGTAAAAAGGTAAAAAGGTAAAAAGGTAAAAAGGTAAAAAGGTAAAAAGGTAAAAAGGTAAAAAGGTAAAAAGGTAAAAAGGTAAAAAGGTAAAAAGGTAAAAAGGTAAAAAGGTAAAAAGGTAAAAAGGTAAAAAGGTAAAAAGGTAAAAAGGTAAAAAGGTAAAAAGGTAAAAAGGTAAAAAGGTAAAAAGGTAAAAAGGTAAAAAGGTAAAAAGGTAAAAAGGTAAAAAGGTAAAAAGGTAAAAAGGTAAAAAGGTAAAAAGGTAAAAAGGTAAAAAGGTAAAAAGGTAAAAAGGTAAAAAGGTAAAAAGGTAAAAAGGTAAAAAGGTAAAAAGGTAAAAAGGTAAAAAGGTAAAAAGGTAAAAAGGTAAAAAGGTAAAAAGGTAAAAAGGTAAAAAGGTAAAAAGGTAAAAAGGTAAAAAGGTAAAAAGGTAAAAAGGTAAAAAGGTAAAAAGGTAAAAAGGTAAAAAGGTAAAAAGGTAAAAAGGTAAAAAGGTAAAAAGGTAAAAAGGTAAAAAGGTAAAAAGGTAAAAAGGTAAAAAGGTAAAAAAGTAAAAAGGTAAAAAGGTAAAAAGGTAAAAAGGTAAAAAGGTAAAAAGGTAAAAAGGTAAAAAGGTAAAAAGGTAAAAAGGTAAAAAGGTAAAAAGGTAAAAAGGTAAAAAGGTAAAAAGGTAAAAAGGTAAAAAGGTAAAAAGGTAAAAAGGTAAAAAGGTAAAAAGGTAAAAAGGTAAAAAGGTAAAAAGGTAAAAAGGTAAAAAGGTAAAAAGGTAAAAAGGTAAAAAGGTAAAAAGGTAAAAAGGTAAAAAGGTAAAAAGGTGAACAGGTAAAAAGGTAAAAAGGTAAAAAGGTAAAAAGGTAAAAAGGTAAAAAGGTAATGTCTTGGTAATCACCTGTGGTTCCGGCTTGTGGTTCTCGGTCACCTCCGATGTGGTCCTACGCCGACAGCTGGTTCTTCGGGACGGATGGGTTCTACTGGGCAGGTTCGGATCACCTCCAGAAAGTTCACTTTTTTCTAGGCTCTACTGGTTGATGTTGTCACAACGAGTGTAAAATAATTGTGTGTCATCTTTTTCCCTAACTTTGACATTTCTCATTTCAGGGGTGCCAGTATAACAGAATTCATGGTAAGTACCAAGGTAAGTAGGTATTTAAGGTAAGTGTACACGGAAAGTATAATGTAGGTGAAATATTAATTTTGTTCCAAGGTGAGTATAATTCTAGGTGAGGTAATGTGTAATTCAGTAATAATTCAAGTTTCTTATTTTTAGGTTTAACTATTTTGTGTAGGTAATGTATGCCGCAACATGCCGGCCGCCGTTGAAACCATCCGTTTCAACAGACCACGTCGTTGATCGATGTTGATGCTGATGGACCCTCACCGTTGCTGGTCTCAATTGGTAGGACTGCGACTTCCGTGATCGCTCGCTTGTATTCGCCAGACGCCGTTTTGACCATCACAACGCGTACTCGTCCGTCGGAACCGGTGATGGTTTGGATAATTCGACCAAGAGGCCATTGAAGTGGAGGGTAGTTGTCGAGCTTCAGTAGTACCAGTTGACCTTGTTGAACGTCCGAAGTTTGGCGTCTCCACTTACTGCGTTGATGAAGCTGGCTTACATAGTCCCTCGACCAGGAGCGCCACAGATCTTGAACCGAACGTTGCATGTCCTGCAAACGGGTGATTCGACTAGGCGACAGATGAAGAAGGTCGGGCTCGGGAATTGAGACGAGCGGTTCTCCAATGAGGAAGTGACCAGGAGTAAGCGATGAGAGGTCGTCCGGAGTGTCGGTTAAAGGAATGAGTGGGCGAGAGTTCAATACAGATTCAATCTGTGCAACGATGGTCAGGAGTTGGTCCATTGAGAAAGCCTTTTGTCCCATTATGCGACGAAAATGATACTTAAAGGACTTCACTCCGGCTTCCCAGAGGCCACCAAAGTGTGGTGAGCGGGCTGGGATGAAGCGAAAGATGATGCCGTGTCCTGCGCAGAATTCGCCCCATTCCTTCGACTTGAATTGTTGCTGGAACTCCTTCCGAAGTCGACGCAATTCGCGATCCGCCCCGACGAAAGCGGTTGCATTGTCGCAGTGCAATTCGAGAACGCGGCCACGACTGGCGACAAAACGTTTGACGGCGTTGATGCACGCGACGGTCGACAAGTCAGCGACGACTTCGAGATGCACGGCCTTCACCACCAAGCAGACGAACAACGCAACGTAAACTTTAACCGACGCACCTTTCCCAAACAGCGGACGAACGAAAAACGGCCCACAGTAGTCCATTCCTGAATAGGTAAAAGCTCGGGCTGGTTTTAGGCGTACAGATGGTAGAGGTGCCATGATTTGGTTTGTAGTTGTAGGATTGCACCTGAAGCAGACTACGCACTGGCGTACAATCTTCCGAGCTAACTCTCGACCCCGTAGTGGCCAAAAACGTTGGCGAATTGTTGCAAGGAGAAGTGAAGGTCCTCCATGAAGTGTCTGCAGATGAATCGATCTAGCAATCAACAAGCTCAGTTGATGATTTGCCGGCAACAAAATTGGATGGCGAGTATCGAACGGTGCATTCAAATTTTTTAAACGTCCATCAATCCGAAGAAGTCCGAATTCATCCATCATAATATTCAGATTTTTGAGTGGCGATTTCGAGGCGAGTGAGACAGCATTGCCAGACTTGGTATGGCTATGCAAACGGACTTCCGTGGGAAATTCCTGGTGCTGTGCGATTCGAATGAGGGACTTGAGCGTAATGTCTACTTCTTCAGGCAACAAGGATGATGGAATACGCTCATTTTCCGGCAGTTTGCAGTTTTTTCGAAAGCGAAAACAGTAGGAAACGACTCGTAATAACTTTGCTAGCTCCGAAAACCGAGTGAAGATGTTGAAGTTTTCTTCTATTGCGTGAAGAGAAACCATTGGACGCATTTCCACTTCCAGTTCGGGTTTAAATGGTATCGATACAACGCCTTCCGGCCACATTTCGACGGGGGAGGAAAGAAATTCTGGACCATGCCACCACAGCTTGTCGTGCAGGATCTGGCTTGCGAGCATTCCTCGGGAAATACGATCAGCAGGGTTCAATTCCGTCGATATGTGCCTCCATTTGGAACCCTTTGTAAGACGTTGAATCTCTGCAACTCGATTGGAGACGAAAACTTTCCAACAGTTAGATCGGGAATTGATCCAGTGAAGAACGACTGTTGAATCCGTCCAAAATGTTACGGATCCGGTGATTCTTGTGTTCGTTAGCAGATTGTGAACCAATTGGCTGCCAAGAAGAGCTGCGCACAGCTCCAAGCGAGGAATAGATTGACCACGAAGTGGAGCGACACGAGATTTTGAGGTGAGAAGATGCGAGTGGAATTGGCCTTGTTCGTCAGATGATACAATGTAGATGCAGCAACCGTAACCTTTCTGCGACGCATCGCAAAAACAGTGGATCGTGTATTGTTGTTGTGTGTTCCGCAAAACTCTTCGAGGGATTTGTAATGATGATAGCTCCTTAATGTCGCTACGATATTTCCTCCACCATAGTGCCGACTCTTCTGCAAGCTCAGAATCCCACGATAGATCAGCCTCCCAGAGGGTTTGGACGAACATCTTTGCGTTGACGACTACAGGACCCAAAAGTCCAAGGGGATCAAATAGCTGAGACATCTCAGAAACCACAATACGCTTGGTAACAATTTCAAGGTCTGGGAGAGCAGGGATCTTGAACTTGAAGACATCCTCCTGGGGAAACCATAACAAACCCAAGGTTTTGACTGCTTGAGAACGATCGAGCTCTAGTTCTGTTGATGTCTCCCAGAGCTCTTCCGGAACGCCGCTGAGAACTGTTTTGTAGTTTGACGCCCATTTTCGCAGAACAAAACCTGCCGACTTCAACATTTCCATTAGTTGCTTGCAGGTTTCTATCATCGTGTCGTGGTCGTCGTGTCCAGAAATTATGTCGTCTACGTATGTGCCCTTTTGAATCACAGGTACGGCAAGAGGATACCGACTTCCCTCGTCGATAGCGAGTTGGTTAAGCACACGAGCAGCGTGAAATGGCGAACTTGCAAGACCGTAAGTAACAGTTTTCAACTGGTAGGTGCTGATTGGG
Organism: Uranotaenia lowii; assembly: GCF_029784155.1. Classification (NCBI taxonomy): domain Eukaryota; kingdom Metazoa; phylum Arthropoda; class Insecta; order Diptera; family Culicidae; genus Uranotaenia; species Uranotaenia lowii. Next base: position 350,019,792 of record NC_073693.1, read on the forward strand.
TCAGTTGGGCTTCTGCGCCAAAGAATTTGCTGGAATTTTCGGTCATCAGGGTGGACCCAAATCTGCCGGAACATTTTCTCTGCATCGGCGGTAATGGCGAACAATGGCAGGCGAAAACTAACGACAGTGGAGAAAAGAGCTGGCTGAACTGTTGGTCCGACGTAGAGAGCGTCGTTGAGCGACAGAGCGGCTGCTCCACGACAGGAACCGTCAAATACCACTCGTGTTTTGGTGGTCGTACTTTCTGGACGCTGGATGGCATGGTGAGGAAGAAAAAACTGTGGGCTACGCGGCGCGACGCGAATCAACTCCATGTGACCCAAACTCTCGTACTCTGCCATGAAAGCTGAATAGCTCTGATGCAAATCTTGGTTGATAGCGAATCTCTTTTCCATTTGCTGGAATCTTCGAAGAGCAGCGGTGTATGAATCGCCAAGCATCGAGACCTTCTCTTCGTTGAGTGGAAGGCGAACGATATAACGACCTGTATCGTCACGGGAAACGGTAGTTTTGAAATGATCTTCGCAGTGTTGTTCGTCAGGAGTAAGAGCTTTACCGTTATCGAAGTTTTCGACTTCCCAAAACCTCTGAAGTTGAGTATCGAGGCTATCGTCAACGCAGATGTGGCATGCTTGCAGTTCTCTAGGCTCTGCATTTGGCTGCTTCAAAGTGCCACAAACGATGTATCCGAGGACCGTTTTCTGTAGCGTCGGAAACTCGGAACCAAGGGAAAATTGCTGGTGTTGAAGAAGGTCGAAGAACAAAGCAGCTCCAATGATGATATCAACACCTTGGCTAATGTTGAACTGCGGATCTGCAAGCGGTAGATGTTTTGGAATCTTCCAGCGAGAGGTGTCAATGTGATGGCTGGGTAGCGAGACGGTAAGCTTTGGCAGTACGAGACAGTCTAATTGAGTAGCGAAAGTTTCAAAACGTGACGCAATGGCTAATGTAACACCATAGCGAACGTTGACGATGGATTGCCCAATTCCACTAACTGGCGAGTTGAGTTTGTTCCGCTTCAAACGTAGTTTCTGACAGAGGGCTTCCGAAATGAAGCTAGGTTGAGAACCACTATCGAGCAATGCTCTGGCAAAAACGTATTTATTTTCTGCATCTTTCACTTTTATCACTGCTGTTGACAAGATCACGATTGACTGCTGTAGTTGGGTGTTTATTTCCACACTTTGGCAGGCGGTAGAGGGAGGATTATCAACGGAAACGACCGACGGCGTTGGGAAAGAATCGACACGCGACGATAACGGAAACGACGGATCAGGTGGTGAGGCAGACGAATTTTGTTCGGACAGATTGCTTTCGGCAAAATTCGGTACGAGATGCGACATTTGGCACGAATGCGACGAAGTTGCTTCAGCGGAATTGTGAACTGGCACAGGTCGATTAGTAGATGCTGCTGGTTGTGAACCAGAAGCCGACGGAAATGGAGGCAGGTGTAGCAACGAGTGATGCCTCTTCGAACAACTTTTACAGGATCCGCTGGAGCAATTTCTGGCTTGATGTGTTCCCTTTAGACAGTTTATGCAAAGGCCATTCTTTTTGACAAGTTCAAAACGAAGTTGAGGAGAAAGTGCTCGAAATTGTTCACACTGGAACAGGAAATGCGCTTGCTTACAACAGGCACACCTGGGCGCATTATCAGAGACGACATGTGACACAATTGATCTGGATTTCGTTTGCTTATTCTCGGATTGGGTAGTTGCCGATTGGGAGAGCTTTAGGGTTTGTACTATTCGCGATCTTCTGTGGATAAACTCGAGAAGTTGATGGTATTGAGGGTATTCGTCAAAGGCTGATACTAATGTTTCCCACTCGCGAAGTGTTGCAGCATCAAGACATTGGCTCAATCGTTCGATAAGAAATGAATTCCAGTGGTTCTCAGCGCCTTCGAGTTTATCCAACAGAGATACATGGCGATCAAATTCGTCCGCAAGATCTGCAAGCCCTTGCGCAGACTCTTTTTTCAAGGAAGGAACGGAAAGTAAGGCAGACATGTGTCTCTTTATTAACAGGTTAGGTTTCTCATAACGTTCTTTCAATAGATTCCACGCTACCAAATAATTGTTGGCAGTAATCTCAAGCGCAGAAATAATTCGAGCTGCTTCACCAGAAATTGTAGCTCGTAAATAGTGCATTTTCTGTACCGCTGATAATTGCACACTTGAGTGAATGAGAGAGACATAAAGATCGCGAAAGGATACCCAATCATCGAGATTTCCGGAAAATTCCTTTAATTTAATTTCCGGTAAACGAACACTTGAAGAAATGGGAACAGCTGAAGATGCAGCAGGGGTTGAGGTAGGTAAGGGTGGTGGGGCAGGAATCTTACTTTGCAATGATGCTTTTAATTCATAATAAAGTGTTTGAAAATCTTGTCTTTCTTGCAAGAATTCTTCTTCAGCATCTTCCAACACTTCTATTTCCTCTTGTGTTTCTTCGAATTCATGCCACAAAGCATCTAAACGTAATATGCGAATGGGCAGTTGTTCACTTTTACTTTGATCAAAAGAATCATTAAAAGTTTTGATCAAATTTGCGGAACCCAAAATATTTGTCCGCCGACGATAAAGGGTTTTCAATTTGGCTAACTTATTATTCGCCTTCTTTGGTGGCGTCATACTGCTCAAATTCTTCTTAAAAGTAAGTCTCACGTACCTGCATGTGCTGCTACCACCTTACCCTAACCTCACTTTCGGTATGCGGTTCCTCACGTGTGCTGCTGACGTAGAATATGCCTCAAATTTTCTGCCACCGAATGGAGAGGCTGGCCCACTAGTGATGTTGACGACGACGACGCCGAATGCTGGATGTTGATAGCTCAGCAACACGAACGGGCTAATGACGACTGCACTTTGATGAAATCGACAGTGCTGAAGGTGATGATGATCTCCGGATGTTGGTAATTCAGCTGAGCTGACGATGAAACCGACGACAATGACTGCCTGATGACGAATGAATCAGCAGTCGCAACGATAGTGTTCCGTAAGATCAGATGCTGGACCGGATCTTCGTGGTTCTGAGACCACAAACCGACAAAATGTAGTGCCACGTGGTGGTCGACTTGGTAGTGCAACTGCTATCCCGGGTTTCGGCACCAAAAAATGTCTTGGTAATCACCTGTGGTTCCGGCTTGTGGTTCTCGGTCACCTCCGATGTGGTCCTACGCCGACAGCTGGTTCTTCGGGACGGATGGGTTCTACTGGGCAGGTTCGGATCACCTCCAGAAAGTTCACTTTTTTCTAGGCTCTACTGGTTGATGTTGTCACAACGAGTGTAAAATAATTGTGTGTCATCTTTTTCCCTAACTTTGACATTTCTCATTTCAGGGGTGCCAGTATAACAGAATTCATGGTAAGTACCAAGGTAAGTAGGTATTTAAGGTAAGTGTACACGGAAAGTATAATGTAGGTGAAATATTAATTTTGTTCCAAGGTGAGTATAATTCTAGGTGAGGTAATGTGTAATTCAGTAATAATTCAAGTTTCTTATTTTTAGGTTTAACTATTTTGTGTAGGTAATGTATGCCGCAACAGGTAAAAAGGTAAAAAGGTAAAAAGGTAAAAAGGTAAAAAGGTAAAAAGGTAAAAAGGTAAAAAGGTAAAAAGGTAAAAAGGTAAAAAGGTAAAAAGGTAAAAAGGTAAAAAGGTAAAAAGGTAAAAAGGTAAAAAGGTAAAAAGGTAAAAAGGTAAAAAGGTAAAAAGGTAAAAAGGTAAAAAGGTAAAAAGGTAAAAAGGTAAAAAGGTAAAAAGGTAAAAAGGTAAAAAGGTAAAAAGGTAAAAAGGTAAAAAGGTAAAAAGGTAAAAAGGTAAAAAGGTAAAAAGGTAAAAAGGTAAAAAGGTAAAAAGGTAAAAAGGTAAAAAGGTAAAAAGGTAAAAAGGTAAAAAGGTAAAAAGGTAAAAAGGTAAAAAGGTAAAAAGGTAAAAAGGTAAAAAGGTAAAAAGGTAAAAAGGTAAAAAGGTAAAAAGGTAAAAATGTAAAAAGGTAAAAAGGTAAAAAGGTAAAAAGGTAAAAAGGTAAAAAGGTAAAAAGGTAAAAAGGTAAAAAGGTAAAAAGGTAAAAAGGTAAAAAGGTAAAAAGGTAAAAAGGTAAAAAGGTAAAAAGGTAAAAAGGTAAAAAGGTAAAAAGGTAAAAAGGTAAAAAGGTAAAAAGGTAAAAAGGTAAAAAGGTAAAAAGGTAAAAAGGTAAAAAGGTAAAAAGGTAAAAAGGTAAAAAGGTAAAAAGGTAAAAAGGTAAAAAGGTAAAAAGGTAAAAAGGTAAAAAGGTAAAAAGGTAAAAAGGTAAAAAGGTAAAAAGGTAAAAAGGTAAAAAGGTAAAAAGGTAAAAAGGTAAAAAGGTAAAAAGGTAAAAAGGTAAAAAGGTAAAAAGGTAAAAAGGTAAAAAGGTAAAAAGGTAAAAAGGTAAAAAGGTAAAAAGGTAAAAAGGTAAAAAGGTAAAAAGGTAAAAAGGTAAAAAGGCAAAAAGGTAAAAAGGTAAAAAGGTAAAAAGGTAAAAAGGTAAAAAGGTAAAAAGGTAAAAAGGTAAAAAGGTAAAAAGGTAAAAAGGTAAAAAGGTAAAAAGGTAAAAAGGTAAAAAGGTAAAAAGGTAAAAAGGTAAAAAGGTAAAAAGGTAAAAAGGTAAAAAGGTAAAAAGGTAAAAAGGTAAAAAGGTAAAAAGGTAAAAAGGTAAAAAGGTAAAAAGGTAAAAAGGTAAAAATGTAAAAATGTTAAAATGTTAAAATGTAAAAATTTAAAAATGTTAAAATGTAAAAAGGTAAAAAGGTAAAAAGGTAAAAAGGTAAAAAGGTAAAAAGGTAAAAAGGTAAAAAGGTAAAAAGGTAAAAAGGTAAAAAGGTAAAAAGGTAAAAAGGTAAAAAGGTAAAAAGGTAAAAAGGTAAAAAGGTAAAAAGGTAAAAAGGTAAAAAGGTAAAAAGGTAAAAAGGTAAAAAGGTAAAAAGGTAAAAAGGTAAAAAGGTAAAAAGGTAAAAAGGTAAAAAGGTAAAAAGGTAAAAAGGTAAAAAGGTAAAAAGGTAAAAAGGTAAAAAGATAAAAATGTAAAAATGTTAAAATGTAAAAATTTAAAAATGTTAAAATGTAAAAAGGTAAAAAGGTAAAAAGGTAAAAAGGTAAAAAGGTAAAAAGGTAAAAAGGTAAAAAGGTAAAAAGGTAAAAAGGTAAAAAGGTAAAAAGGTAAAAAGGTAAAAAGGTAAAAAGGTAAAAAGGTAAAAAGGTAAAAAGGTAAAAAGGTAAAAAGGTAAAAAGGTAAAAAGGTAAAAAGGTAAAAAGGTAAAAAGGTAAAAAGGTAAAAAGGTAAAAAGGTAAAAAGGTAAAAAGGTAAAAAGGTAAAAAGGTAAAAAGGTAAAAAGGTAAAAAGGTAAAAAGGTAAAAAGGTAAAAAGGTAAAAAGGTAAACAGGTAAAAAAGTAAAAAGGTAAAAAGGTAAAAAGGTAAAAAGGTAAAAAGGTAAAAATGTAAAAATGTAAAAATGTAAAAATGTAAAAATGTAAAAATGTAGAAATGTAAAAATGTAAAAAAGTAATAATCTGAAAATGTAAAAATGTAAAAATGTAAGAATGTAAAAATGTAAAAATGTAAAAATGTAAAAATGTAAAAATGTAAAAATGTAAAAATGTAAAAATGTAAAAATGTAAAAATGTAAAAATGTAAAAATGTAAAAATGTAAAAATGTAAAAATGTAAAAATGTAAAAATGTAAAAATGTAAAAATGTAAAAATGTAAAAATGTAAAAATGTAAAAATGTAAAAATGTAAAAATGTAAAAAAGTAAAAATGTAAAAATGTAAAATGTAAAAATGTAAAAATGTAAAAATGTAAAAATGTAAAAATGTAAAAATGTAAAAATGTAAAAATGTAAAAATGTAAAAATGTAAAAATGTAAAAATGTAAAAATGTAAAAATGTAAAAATGTAAAAATGTAAAAAATGTAAAAATGTAAAAATGTAAAAATGTAAAAATGTAAAAAGGTAAAAATGTAAAAATGTAAAAATGTAAAAATGTAAAAATGTAAAAAGGTAAAAATGTAAAACTGTAAAAATATGAAAATGTAAAAATGTAAAAATGTTAAAAATGTAAGAATGTGAAAATGTGAAAATTCAAAAAAATGTAATACTTGTTTTTTTTCTAGATTTTCCAACAATTCAAATCTTATTTCCAAGGACGAATGAAAAAAAAAACGATTTTCCAATCGATTCCGAACGCCATCTGCTATCCCAATGTTATTGCGTTCCAAAACATTTGTACGTAAACAATGCACAAACAATCGTACGTACAATACACAATTTTTGTTTCCTGATGCTCTAAATTTTACGCACGTTGTGGAGGCGATTGTCGAAACACCCGCTAGTAAAAAACAATTTGGTTCAAATAGAAACATCTCGTAGCGACACCCAAATTAAAGTCGAACACATAGTCGTCACTCATCGCGCATCGCGCAATGGCGTCGTCGTCGGTGCGTTGTTGATGAAGGCGAAATTAAGCTCTGGCCTGCTTTGGTTTGTTTTTTTTTTTCTCTTTCAAACACACAATTTTGACGCAAATCTTTAGTTGACACATTTCACCTTCGATTGAGCTGTCAAGTCGACGAGGGACCTGATTTCCTATTAGGGTGAAATGCGTATCAAATCTTCTATTGTTTCATTAAACTTCCATTTTATGGTCTTCTAACACTGATCGGAAGTGAGGAAATGACTGTAATTCAGTTGAAAAAGGAATGGTTATGATGTAAGAATTATACGATACATTTATTATCCCACAATCTTGTGTGTGAAATGTAACACCTCGTGTTAGTACTTTATCTATCTGCCGTCATTTCGTGCGCCACATTCCATCTTAGCAATCCGAGACTCACGTGAGCGTCGTGTACCTAAATACTGCCTCCTATATTTCGACACACATTTCGTACAGTGAGCGAGCATCAAACAAATTTAGCCAGCACCTTCCCGAACCAGTAAGTAGGTATATGTGTGCTGGTACTAATACCGACTTTTTCCGAAGGCCTCCGTTCAATCAGGACGCCCGGCATTCGTTTAAATTTTATTAATAAAACCACGTTACTATGGCAACCGGGACGGACGAAGTGAGTGAGCAGCCTAAACTTCGATCGGAATTTTCGCTGACCGACCGACACGTACTTGCCACCAAATGCATTCTTCGCCACCCAATCAACGATACGGCACCGTTTAAACAAATATGCCGTATCACTCAATCAACACAACAATCATCGTCGTGATCATCATCGTCGCCGTCATCATCACAACTGGCACGCATACCAATACAGAGCATCGTCGGGTGATAACGAGCGAATAATAATTCCTCTACTTCGTCCGCCCGCACGGCATGTGCCGTTACAAGTCATCAAACAAGATTAACAAGGAACTCATGGCGCAGGTGTAGTCGTGCTACTTTGTTTCGTTTGTTATTTTTTTCTTTTTTTTTTCTTTTTTTTTAGAAGCTTTCACCGATGATTGCCTTAAATTCATTGAAAAAAAAAGCCAAAGGATCATTCTCCAACGCAAATACCAACCAAATCCCAGAGTTTGTTTAGGTTGCGAAACGTTTGCGTCATGTAAACAAAAATCCGAACCGGGTAACTCACGAGAGTGAGTGCCGCCTTCGTGTACTTACACGACCCGTATCCGTATACGCGCGATATTCGAGTGTAAAAGTGAATGAACGAAAGCCTGAGCTGGCGAGCTGACACGGGTACCGAAAAGAGAAAAACAAAACAACTACTCCACCGATTTGATTGTAGATAGAAGCTGTTAGCTTGCGTGGAAAAAACGACTGAAATCACAAAACTATACACAACAACTCAATTCCGTATGAATAAAATACCAACACTGCCAGGACCCGGCTCGGTTTCGATTTGATATGATAAGCCGGGTATATTAGCTGGCAGCATTACTTATTATTGAATTGTATGGGGCGTTTTTGCGTCTTTTATTAGTCCCTATCATCATCATCATTGTTGTGCGCGGCGGTTTATTGGCCGCCGCTAGCTTCATCCAGCACCAAGTGTAGGCCAGTTTCAAAATCACAGAATTAATAAGCTCTGTAAACTCAAACTGCATGAATCATTGGTTTCGGGAGAAAAAACAACTATAACATTTGAACTCATATTCAATCCCGTCTGGATAAAAAAAAACCACCGAAATTCATTAGCAAAGCAGTATACCTACATTACTCGGCCGAAGTTTCTGAAAAGCAATTGTTTGTGTTTTGTTTTCCGAAAACGTATAAATTCAGTCGTTCAGATAATGACGCATTTTATCCGCGATACCTCAAGGTGAAACGCTTCAGGTCTCGTCGGGGGCGTTCAATTTATCACTGCGGCCGAATTATCTATAGCATGTCAACAAGTGTCAAATAACATAAACAAAAATTGGTATTGTTTGATGTTTTGCGGTGTGGTGTGTTTTGACAGTGTTGGCTTTCGCCAGTCAACTCCTGTTAGGCGTTCTATGAAAAACAGTATCCGGATCGAAGGACCAAATGTTGGACAGCAAAGCCATTTGATTCAAAAAAAAAATGATCCATTCGTGGGACCCGTTTGAAGATATGATGACCAATTTGGTGGGCACTCCTTCTGTGCTACCTTAGTAAGAAGAGTGAAATCCACCTGAAACGGCCAGTGTAACAGTGCATGCAGACATCGGACGGGCTTCGTCAAAGCCAGTTCAAAAATCAAAATAGTAAAAAAATTGTAGAGAACCCCGAGAAGGGCGTTTGGCCTGATGAGATTCCGTTACTCAAGTGGGCGACAACCTGTCGTCTCTAAGCGTGTAAATGAGGAAGTTTCGATACTACCAAACCCGAAGAAAAGATGCGGTAATCGAGCTGTTGAATTCCTTAGCCAAATCGTGATGGCACAGGCGAATTTGTTTCGGGAGTGGAAAGAGCGGGTGTACGTATTGAAGCCGACGTTCGTTCAGAAAACGACGAAAATGATGACGAGTTCCAAGGACTTGAAAAGATCGGCAAGTAGCTGAATCAGGTGATAGAGGATCTTCATGGGGACTCCAAATCAGGACGTAAATTGTCGAGAGACTTATCAAGTACAAGTATGAACAAGCTGGAAAATAAGGTAATCGATGAAGCCGAAAGAAGCTGGCTCGAGAGCTCTTTTCATGAGTGAATAGAGAGTGAGATGAGTAGAACATCGAGCTGCACGCTCGACTGAGCTCTAGAAGCGTATCGAGTGATACCAAGAGAGAGAGAGAGAAATTTCCAAACCACAAGAGAGTCCAATGATTCAAATGTGTTGAAAGCGAACAAAAAAAGGTGATGGAAGTGGACCGACAGCACTTGACAGGCAGCCATTCCCAGAACGATGAACCAGCGTGAAAAATGAGAAAGGGTCGTATGCGGAGTTTTCTTCTTCCATGTCAGGCTAGCTCAGATGACCAACCAAATAAAGTCTAAATTTACTTCGAATTAAGAAGCAGATTTTAAATTTCAATGTCTATGTCTTGTTACTTTTATTGTCAAATCAATTTTGTTGTTGTTCATCAAGTTACTCACTCAACGAAAACGCCATTGGTAAGCTTGGACGCTTAGGATTCTGCGGGTCTTTACTTGGCTGGTTCCGCAGTTACTTAACTGGATGTAAATTGACAGTTCGCATTGGAGACACTCTGTCCAGCCAGTCCTCTGCCTTCTCCGGTGTGCCCCAAGGTAGTCACTTAGGATCGATTATCTTCTTAATCTATTTTAACGATGTGCTCTCACTCCTCGACGGCCCGAAACTTTGTTATGCTTTTCTGAGCTCTTCAACTTTGACGATTCGAGGAATGTTTTCCGATGAAAAGTTATAATAATATCGAGAAATCGCTAATTAAATGTAAAATTTGTGTAACTTTGACTTTAAGTAGTCATTTGGACCTATACTTGGTCTGTTGATTGAACAAACAAATAAACATGTCCATCCGCTGCTCTGGAACGACGCCCGTAGACGGTCCTCTTCGCCTACTGTGTCATCACTGCACAAAGTGTCGCAACCGAAATCATTTTTCGGTCTAGCCGGCTGACTGAGACGAAACCCACGGGCTTTCAAATTGGCCCGTTGACTTGGCGCGATGGTCTGCGAGGGCAACAGGGGGTTGGGAACCGTACATCCGGATTCTGCTGCTTTCCACAAACTGCTCACAGTCCTGAGAAGATCAACGGTCGGCGGATTAGCCGAGTTTGATCGACGCGCTGGCCGAGCAATGATCGACAACCTTGTCGAGAATAGATTCGAATCGACCGACCGCGAATTGATCGGCTAACGGGCCGAAAATCGGTTGATGAATTGACCGGAAAACACTCAGCAAATTCGGTCGAGAGACAATAGATGATTCGGCCTGGAGATTGTCGCCGAGCTGGCAGTGAAACGGTAGGCGAATTGGCCGAAGATTTGATCGACGATACGGACGGGAAATTTCAAATGTCGGCGAATCGACCCGGAATTGCTCGTGTTGCTTTTAATCCAAATGCTTCGGCGGGAACCCTTCAGGAAAGGCCAACAGGAGGTTGGATCCCACGCTTCCGAACACTGCTGGTTCTTAGGCTGGACCTTTTGTAGCAAATCGGCCCTATCACCAATTCAGCCGATCACTTGAGAAGAAGAAAAGGAAAAGAGAAGAGCTCCTTTCTGAGGGGCTCTTTGCTACCGAGTTCGGTTTCTCTTCTTTTTCTTCCTTCTGGCTTCCCGTGCTTTTGTCAAGTGCGCAGAGTTTGCCACCGAAAACGCTTGGCCGCTTGTGTGATTCTGGCGTGTGCAGATCGAAATAGTGATGCACACAATTTGGCCGTGTTGTTCTGGATATTTCCGCCACCGCTCAGGCAAAACTAGTTTTTAATTTAATTCTTTTTTCTCAGGGATTTTAAACCAGGTAGGTTTATTCATCCCGAAGTGAAGCGTTTCAAGTAGTTTTGGAGACTTTTGTGTTTCTTTCCCTATTTTTTGAGTTAAAGTTGGTGGATGAGGTTCGATGCTTTGAGAAAGCTGATCAATTTTTTCTCCTCGTCGGGGCAGGGGGCGAGGATTTGGCGAAGAGATGTAGGGAGGGAGCAAGAGAATCTGAGGGAGTGGTATGATGAACAGGAGGTAAGTATAGGTTTGATCGTAATTCGCACGTTGCATTATGGATATTGGGAGGATCGTCTATAGTTATTAGATGTGAATGAATGAGTCGGGTATGTACGATCCTGATTCTGGTTAGTGCTCCCCTTTCTCGGCCTTTTTGGGCAGGGTCGGTCATTCCATGTCTCCGTTGTATTCTTGATTTCCCGAAGTTTGGCTTGCACATTCTCGGGCCACTCGATGGCCGAAGCGTTGAGTATTTTACACAGCAAAAAAAATGTAACGCTGGCTGATGTAATTTTTGAAGATGTAGGACAACTAATGTAATATTTGTGATTTTCGTTTTGATAATACATCTTTTTAATGTAGGGGAGGAGCGGGCTATATGCGCCTATTAAGCAGAACACTGATTTAATCAAATATCACGTCGAATATGTGTTCAAAAACTATATACACGTGTGCAGGCATCTGTTTTCTATACAATGGAGTAATTTTTATGTTAAAATTTTCTTCTGTTTCCAAGAAAACGATTTTATTGTAAGTGTTGTCTAAAATGCCGAACCTCAAACCGTGCGGGCTAAATGCGCCTATTTATGTTTTGAATAAAATTTCTGTTTTTTGGGCAATATTTCCGTATAATTTCATTGAAACTGCTAGAAAGTAATAATTTCCGTACGACAAAGCTGAAGTTTTATAAAAATCTATGTATATTTTAATTTTGTGGAATAAAACAAAAGTTAGGGTTGCCATACTATGGAGGCAGTTCATCCATGAGAAAAACTTTATCAAATCTGTCTTTAGATCTTCAATTCATTCTTAAGATGTCATTCAGAGCTTAGATTTGAAGGTTCAGTGATAAAAATCATTTATTTATTCTATTTAACCTGTTATTGTAGGACGGAGGCATTTTACAAACATGATGGGGGCATACAAAAACACTCTATTATTCCACTAAATAATCATTATCAAACGTCCACAAAAGCTGAAATATGTTTAATTTCTTAAGTTCATTTGAGTAAGAAACAAAAACCATCCTAGTTTTTGTTTTAAACTTCTCTACGTATAATTTTTAAAAGTCGAAATATTACATCAAAATGTATCAAAACCTTGTATGATTTTTTAATTTTTTTTGAGTTTATAAATTCATAAAATTCTTTCTTGCCTTTTGTTCTAAGCGTATCACCCTCAAAATGCATTGGTCAGATATGCTGTCTAGTCAGCCATTTTGCCAAACAGCCGTAGGGTCATTTAACCCGATAGGCCCATTTAGGAAACCTTTCCCCTACCCAATTTGAACACGTCTTCCAGTGTAATATCACAACCAACATTATAATATCACATCAAGTAGTCAAGGTTCTTCTAAATTGACATTTGATTTGTTTTATGTGTGGAACAGTTGGAGTTGAAATGCGAGGCTCAGAAGGATTTGTTTTTCTGGTAAGTGTGATCAATCTTTTCGGAAAAACTGAGCAAAACCATCGGAAACTGTTCTATTTTTTATTTTCCATTCTAGGTCGATTTTGCCGAAGGACACCGTTGAGCATTAAAGAGCATTAACATCCGGATCTGAAGAGGATTGATTTTTTTTTTACTGTTCATGCACCTTGTGCCTCTTGTGTTACGTATAGAGAACATACACGGACTCAAGGATATGGAACCTCGAACTGGCCCAATTGTCAAGGATGCGGAATTGTGACGATACCCTTCCGGATTGATGAAAGGAAGTTTATACAACTATCGTTACATCGAAAATTCTGCAGATGAAATTACGGATTCCGGCAGTTGAAGATGCCATGTATCAACCGACTCCATACAATTCAAAAATATTGAACGCAACAGAGGTTGCTGAATTCTTGAGGCACGAGGGCCTTCTTTCTTAAAGTGTGAGTGAGACTGCACAAGACAGTATCTACTTCGTATCCGGTTCGGGCAATTCACGAAGAAAAACCTTCTTATGTTTGAGTACTATCAACACAAGAAAGCAGATGAAGTGTTTGTTCTAATTTTAAATAAATGAGAAATCAACAGTGTAGTGTCGCACACGGAGCTAAAGTATACGTCGTCTGCTACTCCTGGTTGTCCAGTAACGAATGTTTCTCCATGGCATGCTACATTAGTTTGTAAGGCAATATTGTACACACAAACTCAATCATGCATAGTAAGAATGGGCAATACAGTATAAAATGCAATATGAACATTAACTACGATACTACATTTACTTTCCCCTTTTTTAAATTATATTTTCATTCAACTTATTTAGTATTCATTCAACATGGCCTCGCATACAAATTCTGATGAACTGATTTCTTGTCCATGGATTTCTTAACCGTATCTCGATCATAGGTCATAATACTGTCACTACTCACAAGTTGGCGAGGACCTTCGACTGTAACACCTCTATCTCAGTTATTCTCTAGAATACCACTAGTTCACCTTAGGGTAAATATAGTATACGCTTGTTCTCCAACAAAGCCTCATCTTCTTTTTCTAAGACTAGTAGCATTACCTCCTTCTATGTATACTATTAGTTGTAGTCTCTCGTCATTATACATCCGTCTTTACTTCTTTTCTTTTTTTTTTCATTTCTATCATTTAGCGTGTAATGTCTGTGTAAGTTCTTTCAGTTATCGAAAACCAGTATGTTTAAGTTACCTGAATCATGGAGAGTCTCTTTCAAACTGAACAATTTTGTCTGTTAATTTCTGCATCCTACTGCTTCTTTCAGGAATCGAATTAATCAAACCCTGACCCTTTTTTTTGACTGCAATGGCTCATTTGTCTCACTTGAGTATTCCTCCTTTTCCAAAAATATTGGAAAGCCAAGTGTTTCTATTGTTCCGAAGCTCTACCGATGCATATGGCCATATTTTTCCAACTACGCACAAACGAAGGAAATCTGATACATTCGAAAACCTTTTGTTACTTTTTTCCTTGGATAGCCAGGTTCATCTCAGGCCTCCCTCACCACAAAACAGCATCCCGGTATGCGAACTGGTCCGCTGCTTGGACGCACCACCGGTGTGCCACTGAACCACAACCTGCCAGGGGAGCTGAGCACTGTCGTTCGACTCCCTCACGGCGCAAAACTTCAGATCCACATATTTGCATCATCTGATTCTTTATACATTCTCCCAATTTCTCTCAAACCCGCACCTCTCATGTGGGCGCGTACCTTTTTTCGTCAAAGTATATATAATTTCATCAGATCTTAACCTCACTTGCCTCAGCTCAGATCCAGCCACGTAGCTACTTTCCTCTGAATATTCCAGTCATGTGTCCTTCCAATGTTGAACAACTTTTTTCAGCATAGTGTAATCATCAACCTTTCTATCATGCGATATCGTCAACTCTACTGATTCAAATTGGTTCTTAAGATTTCAACCATTATGCCATTCTTGCTGCCCTCACCATATTTATTGTATTCTTTCTTTTTCCAACGCACTTGGTGCTCTAGTACAAATCACACTCAGATCTTCCATGTCACAACCCCATTGATATTGTTCTTATTATCTTTCCTCGGTTTCTAGCTTCCACGCCATTCGTTTTTCATGTTTTAAAAAAATCAGAAATTCCATTTTTTCCACCAGAAATGAATTCTTCATTTCACTCATGCGACTATACTCGTTTTTATTTAATTCTCTTCACTCAGAGTTTAAGAACAGTTTAAGCTCATAATGTCTACCATTTTGAAAAATACTTTTAGGTAATTTACTACTCATCATTTTGTCGCTCCTCATTTTCAATTTCAGCATCAAAGCTACAGCATTTAAGCTACCATAATACACAACCTTTTTCTGCATTTAAGCAATGTTTACTCTATCCGCATTTAAGCAATTTTTTCATCCGCATTTAAGCGATTCCACTGTTTCTTCTGTTATCCGTATTTAAGCGATTCCACTATTCCTGCTCGCTCGCAGAACAGAACAAAACATTCTTATCGTCCACATCTAAGTGACTGTTCTATTTCCCTGCTATTACGCAGAATGGAATCAGACTTCATATTCCGCATTTAAGCGACTGATCCATTTCAACTCTATTTTCTTTATGGTTTCCAATTCGTTTACCTTAATTACTCACCCAATGATTCGCCATTTTCATCCTCGTCGTCAAATGTAGTGTCGCACACGGAGCTAAAGTATACGTCGTCTGCTACTCCTGGTTGTCCAGTAACGAATGTTTCTCCATGGCATGCTACATTAGTTTGTAAGGCAATATTGTACACACAAACTCAATCATGCATAGTAAGAATGGGCAATACAGTATAAAATGCAATATGAACATTAACTACGATACTACAAACAGTACCAACAACTCATCCTTATTTATAATATCCTGTTTATAGCTTTACTTTGGTACAAATCCATGCCTAAAATGAAGGCCTTAAAATTCGATTCCAAATACAAAAAAAACTGATCAATATATATGAGAGAATGTAAATTTCGAAACATTCAAAACCATTTGAAACGTCGTGCTTGGATTTGTTAACTGAGATTTTTTACATCAAAAGAATGTAATTTTAGATACCTTTTGCAACTCAAGTTATGTGCACGATTTTGATGTAATATCGCAACACTTTTTTTGCTGTGTACTCTTCATGTGGAGCGTTGCGTCCGATTGGGGTATGTAGTTAATTGAAGATGGGAGGTTGGTACCTTCGGAAGCTAAGCGATCAGCTACTTCGTTACCAGGTATCCCCGTGTGTCCAGGTATCCAGCAAAATGCGATGTTTCGGTGAAGGGCTTTATTGGAAATGGCATAGATCCATGGGTGTTTGACGTTGCCAGCGGCTATGGTTGATAGGACGCTTGCGGAGTCGGAGAAGATGACGGAGTCAGTCTCCGATCTTTCGGTGGCTTCAAGCAGAGCAAATGCTTCTGCACTGAAAACGGTACATGCTTCGAGGAGGCCATGGCTCCCACTGGAGACTCCGTCGCGTCTTAGATACCGCAACCGACTTTCCCACAGTTATTTCTGGACCCATCTGTGTGTAGACATGTGGTTGGCCGTTATGTTTGATCAGTACTAGTTGGTTAAATTGTGGTAGGACCGTTGTTCTGGGATCACTTGCTCGAATGTGTTGTTTAAGTGACATGTCGAATTTTGGAGGTTTATCGTTCCAGTCTCGGACCTTGGGCCCCGACCTGATAAGTACATACGGTGGGGAGAGTGTCACCAACTGTTTGGATCAGGAAGCTGTTAGTTCTTTTCACCATTGGTGAGTCGTCGTTCCGTTCGTTTGCCATCGAGCGAATGGCTTTAGATGATGGGTGCTTTGCCACGAGGAATCGGAAAGGGACCTGTCCGCTCTCTGCCATGAGTGAGGGTATTGGGCTCGTGCGAAAAGCTGAGCTTATGAGTCGTACGCAGTTGTTGTAGAGTGGCTCCAATTTGGTTAGCATTACTTCGGATGCCCAACTTAAAAAACCAATGCCGTACAGTATGGATGGATCAGCCATCCATGCAGGAAGTGATTCACGGTGGGCGAGGCTGGTCTTGTTGGTGTGTATTCGCAGGATGTTGATATTGTTGTTGGCATTTTTTTTCGAACTTGGTTCAGATGGCAATTAAAGTTGAGTCGGTCGTCTAACCAAATACCGAGTAGAAGAGTAGAGTGGGCAAGGGGAATAGTCCTGTTGAGCATGATCAGAGGGGGCAGGTTTCGGACTTATCGGAGGAAAACTGAAAACCAACTGTGGGAGCCCATTTTCAACCAGTTGGACTACAGCTTGCAGCCATCGGCGCGCCACGGTAGCAAAAGGTGAGGGGGAGATGAGGAGGATATCGTCGGCGTAAATGAAGATTGAGATATTGATGGGGATGGTCTGGAAAAGGAAGTTGATGGCTACAAGGAAAAGGGTGGGGGTACTAGGGGCGATGGCTAAGCCTTGGGGAACCCCACCGTGGACGAGTTTGATTTGTGATCGGACACCATTGATGAATACGTGTATAGATCGGTCGGCCAGAAAGTTTTTTATATAGTACAGCATCCGCCCTCCGATGTTCCAATTGATCAGTTGGTTCAGTATGGCGATACGATCGACAGGCTTCCGACAAATCGAAGGAGAGGCATTCTAGGTGGTGTTGCTGGTTCAGGTGAGTGTCGAATAGGTATTCGAGATCATCGAAATAATCATCGGTCGATTTTCCAGCTCGAAAGGCGTTTTGCCGAGGGTCCAGGAATTGTTGTTTTTCCATGTAGGTATGTAGGCGACGGTTGACTATTCTCTCCACTATCTTCCCCCCTGTAGTCGAGGAGGGTAATTGGGCGGAAGTTGTCAATAATATTTGGGTTCCTGTATAGGGATTATGTACATTCCATCCCCACTAATCGCTGGCCTTGGGGAACAATTAAACCACAGTTATAACTGCTGGGCGAAAGTATTGGTCCGCCTTACTTCTTGAATGCACCGATGTAACAGGTAGGGAGCTCCGCATGTTAGTCCAACTTCAATTTGAACCTTAAAAATTAAAAAAAAATAAAATTAATACCTCACTCAAACTTTAGTTTATGATACAAACCTGTTTGATGATTTGTGGAACGAAATATGAAAAAAATCAGGCTCATGTAACATTCTCCAAAAGGACACAAGGGAGCAGACTTGAACAATTGATGGTTAGAACTGGTTAAAACCATTTAACTCTTTTGAATAAAATCCCCATTTCAATTTTCCTTTTCCCGCATTTTACCTTCTCTCTTACGCATGACTTTTGTTTGGATTCAAAATGTGAATTACGGCAAGAAGCTGTTGGTGAAATTCACTCTGAACGATTGTGGCGAGAACTTTGAAAATTGGATGATAACCAAACCTTACAGTGCTCTCGTAGAATTTTATAAAGCTTTTAAGAACAAGAGATTACTTAAATATAAGCATGATTAAGATAAAAATCTACCCACGACTTTAAAGAGAAAAAATATCAAACAACTTATCTCTTGTTGGCAACATGTACGACATATTGATTGAATCTCTGAGAAACTTGTGGACATTTTTTAGTTAATAAAAAAATATATTCCTCTACAAAAATGTGGGCAGCATTAGTTGACGTTGGTGTGGGCGCCAAAAAAATAACGTCAAAAACAAACCCATTTCTCGTTTTGTGATTGCTTTCTTTTTCTTCTGACACAATGCATAATATCAGCCGAGTAAACCGAACGCATGTTCAACCGCATTTGACGACCATTTCCGAAATGCTGCTACTGCTGCTTCTGTCTTTTGATTTCTGGGCCAAAATGCGATAAATTTGTGTATTGAGCTTCATTTTTAACCGCAGTTGTTTTTCTCGCCATCTAAACAGCACCAAGTAAATAGTAGAGATGCCATATGCTTGACTTGAGTTAGTTTGACTTGGCTAAGCTTCGCGTGAGATGTCGATGATCGCAAGCCAAACAGCCAGCGAGCGCAGTGGTTTTTTGGGGAGGATTCTAAAATTAATTTGCCTACATGTTTGCCTACCTACATCCACCAATTCCAACGCGGGTGCGTACACACCTTCTACGACCGCACCACTGTACACAGTATATTCTGTACAAAAATGGTACACGAACGACACCGAACACACAAAAACCCGAGCCGACGGGTATGCTAATCATTTTGTTCGTCTTTTATTTATTAAAATTAAGAAACATCCTACCTACTTAGACGGAACAAGAAATGACAAATTAGGGCGGAGCCTATTGAAATTTATTTGGTGCTGAGATTTGTTCTAAAATTTCGTGGAAGAAACACAGTTTTTCTGACAACACGACAGGCAAAACAAGTTATAACAAATACAGGGTGCTTCATGTTCTCATAATAAAACGACTTTTACTTGAGCTTTATCAACTATGCTATGGCCGCTGACCACCTTATTAAACCTCAAACATTTAAAAAGCGTTCAGCAAGGACTGATTCAAGATCACAAATAATAGTAAAGTGTTAATCGATTGGTTAGATGATGAGAATTACAGTCTCAAACTTAAAAATCCTAAAACGATATTTGATACTGAGTTTTGGAAACCTTGTAACGTGACTCAAATATATTTTTAGACAATATTTTAAAAATGATATTTTGGAATTTTTTTTTTTTGAGATCGTGTCCACAAATCTAGAAAAGTGAGAAGTTAGACGAAGCAAATCAGAAATGAGAAGTGAAAACGAGAGTAGTGAGACGTGATTAGTGAGACATGAAAAATGAAAAGTGAGACAAAAATCGCGAGAAGCAAGAAATGAGATGTGACACCTGAGAAGTGAGACATAAGACGTGAGAAATGAGAAGTTAGCAGTGAAACGTTAGACGTAAGATGCCAGACGTGAGACATGTAATGTAAAACGTAAGAAGTGAGTTGTGAGGAGTGGTACGTGAGACCTGAGAAATGAGACGAGATAAAAAAAATGAGAGACGTGAGAAGTTACAAATGAGACATGAAACAAGAGATGTGAGAGATGAGCCATGAGAAGTAAGACATGAGGAGTGAGACAGCAATCCTTAAAGCTAGATAATTCATCTTCTACAGGCCTGGACGGTATACCAGCTACTTCTTGTAGCGTTTTATGCGATCTCTGGCACATATTTTATCACCAATCAGGCACATATTTCAGTCATCGCTGGACGGCACCATTTTTCCCCTCGTTGTGGAAAGAAGCTCACATGTTTCCTGTCCACAAAAAGGGTGATAAGAGAGATATGAGCAACTACCGTGGAATCTGTTTGAGCTGGTTGTTTTGGATCCAATTTTCTCATTTTGCAAGCATCTCTTCTCCAACGATCTGCACGAGTTCATGCCTAGTGAACTAAGTTTTAGTTTAGTTTAGCATCGTTCGTGCAGGAAAGCTTTGCCAAGAAAACTCAAACTGACGCCATTTACACAAATCTATCTGCGGCGTTCGATAAGGTTACCCGAGTAGACTTTTATGGCAAAATTATAGCAAATTTTGCTATCACGCCACGAGAGTAAAATTTGCTCTCATTTTGCTTGACATAAGGTGGTACACAGCAAAAATGAGAGCAGAAATTTTCATACATGGTTAGCAAAGTGATGCCAAATTTTGCTAAAACTGAGACCTTAATTACACCTCATTTTCCGAGAGCTTGGAGAGCACAATGATGCCAATATAGGCATCAAAACATTTTCTCTGAAAGCAAAATTTGTGATCAATATGCTCTCAAAACTTTCTCTCAGGAAAACCTAAATTCGGCATCATTATGCTAATAACGTACAAAAAGTTTCCTTTCATTTTAGCTGTCAGTCGAATGAATAGCAAATTTTGTTCTCATGGCGTGATAGCCAAATTTGATTTTGAATTGCTGTAAAAATTTACTCTGGAAGAAAAATTTCAATTTGCCGTCATCATTTCGAAGAAATCTTCAATTCAAATACAGATCATCGGATCATTTGCTCCAAGAATAAAATGGATAGTATACATCAAGGCGTTTTACTATGCACGGTATACTAACTGCTCCTGTCATGAACATTGCGGTAGCTATAAGCTTAGCTTAGCTTAGCTTAGCTTAGCTTGATTGACTACTCACATCCACCTTAAATCATTGAACCTGAAATGCTTTATCAACAAAAGTCAATTTACAATGCATGTATTTTTGTCATGAACATTGCGGTAGCTATAAGTTGCATAAACAAAAGCCCTTTTATAACCGTGCAAATGACATGAATATTGCATCAACAATTGTACATTTTTGTGAAAAATTGTGGAGTTATCAAAATCGTCTAAAAGTAAAATAAAAGTAAAATAAGATCATCAAAAGTAATTGAGAGCCGCAATTAACATTTTAATTGCAATACAAAGATGATAAATTAATATTAATGGAATTGATTTATTTGTACCTTAAAAACCTACAAAGTTTTTTTTTGCTAAGTAAGTTTTTTGGTTATGCCTCCTTCTCCCTCCTCACCTCGTTAGAATTGAAATTCTGAAGATTGTCAACAAGAACATAACATTGATTTCAATATTCATATTAGTCCCATAAATTTTCCATAGATTCAGGGGTTACGCTGTAGGGCCAAACATGTGAACATCAGTTAAGGTTTATCTGTGGTTAAGGTTTCCAATATCGGACTGGAGACAGTGCTGAAATCATCAATAGGATATTGATGAGCAAACCAAAGGATTCTTCAGATGAAAAATTCAGATTTTAAAATATATTTTTCATGTTGAACATAATCAGATAACAAAACCTAGAAATTCATATGTTTACAGAAGAGCAACACAAAACAACAATTTGAGAAAACGCGCTTCGATGTTTCGGTTGTTCTTTGTTCATTTTGAAAATCTTGTTTAAGCATAAAAGTATGAGTATTGGCACTAGAGTTTAATTAAGATTTAAGAGTTATACATTTAGCAGTTGTACTTTGTGACGCCAAGAGTCTTAGATTGGTACCGAATCGGTAGATGTTCATATAAAAATAAAAGATTGCAGTTGCTTGAAGAAAATTTATTTTCGAAGATCATCGACGTAGACATAACATCAATTAAAATGATCGTAGCAGTGCTATGAATTAAATATGAATTCAAGCATTATGACCGGGTAAAGAAATCAAACTTTATTCTTGATTTCAAATTTGGGTGCGGTCTTCAAAATGATAAGACTATCTATGTTTGCTCAAGTATCCCTTCAATTTTCAAATTCTATTATCAAAGTATCAACAGTTGTTTGATTTGATCGAAAGTAATATTTCCCATTAAATTAATTAAGTATACAACAGTTAAGGAGAGTGATTGAATTGGACAAAAAAAAACTTTGCACATCGAATGAAAGGAAAACATAGGATGTATGAAAATGAGTTCTGACCGAATAAGTTATAATTTTATATTGATGTTTTTCTACTTTTGGGCTAAATTATTTTATAGAAACCTACATTGAATTGCCATAATGCGATAAACTAAACGCCTCAATGTATGCAAGTAATATCACACCTGTTCTATTTTAAGACAGTTTTTAGACTGCTTTGGCCCGAATGAAGCAAATTTTTCTCAAGTTGACTTTTTCATTCAAAACAAGGAAGTGCAAAACTTAACTCGGATGAATTGATGAAAATAGATTTGTACTTTTTTGTTGTTACTCCAACCGACTAACATTGAGCTCTTCAAGTGTTGCTTAAATGAAGTCGGTGGTGTGGTAACACATTGATTTTCCCGCATTGCCAACGGTCAGAAGTCGAGGTGCTTTTGAAAATCAGTTGATATTCTCCATTGCCTGTTATCTTCATTCAATTTTTTCTATCTAAACTTACAGCGTATTTGTTTTCACCCTGGTGGACCATCAGATGTGCACTGAGGGATGTCACAGCATTTTTTATATAATGGCAGCAATTAGTGCACAACTGGTTGGCCACCAAATGAAAACAAATCTTCAGGCTGATGGCATCCTTGTCACAGATATTTAAGGAAAAAAAACTCTTACCGGTTTTACAGACATTTCTCGGTTTCTTCCGGATGTGTTGTTCTTAATAACGGTCCCTTTTGCCTATCAAAGGTCACCATTGAACCACTAGTAGTACGCTGAGATTATCGATCCGATAATCGCACTGCATTGGAACAAAGCGCAGATATTGGAACACCAATTGTGAGTCATCTTTGATATTTTTATCAATTCCAAAATCTGTAATAAACGAAACTCCATGTATTTGGCTGATGATGGAACAAATGTTTGGTGGAAGAATATGATGGCATTCTCACTTCATAAGAGAATGGGTACTTACCGTAGTAGAACTTTCTCCTTCTCCATGATATGTATTTTCTTGTCCATATTTATACATTCTGCAGTACGTGTATTGTTGACAACGAAGCCGAACAACCGGGAGTTGCGGAAAAAACATTTACGGAACCGAGCCGTGAATATAAACAAAACAATAATGTTGACACTTTGCGTTTAATTTACACGCTAACACAATTGACCTCAAAAAGGCGTTAATTGTAATAAAGTTGCATTTTGAATACTTAAAATTGAGACAACGTTTTCATAACACATGATATGCAAAGTATTCATTGCTATACACAATTATAACTGTACTTATCATAATAAATGTAATTTGAATTTCATATTTAGATTTTCATTTTTTATGAGATGGATTATCAACTGATGCAGCTTTAAATGTATTCGATTAAACTATTGAATACGTTCTATCAGTTATTACTCAAAATAAGCAGGATCAAAATGGTTATTTACCATTCAATAAAAGTGTTGTATTAAAACTTGATATGAAGACATCACTGGTTTAGGTTTTTAACTCGACCGACAAAAATCCATTCGATTTTTCAGTTTTCAATTTTTCTTTCTCAATCCAAAATATCTTCGGAGTTTTAAGTTTTAATTTAAAGAAATCATTCCTTTCAGTTAATTTTTCTTTTGTTGAAAAAAATGAATGTTTTAAATCAAAGTCAGTTTTGTTTCAAAAACCAAGTTTCCTCTGTGTGTTACTTTGTTCTACAAGTAATGACTCACTAATTTTATTTATTGTTTTATGTGCAGAGTAGAATATAGTTATGATAATTTTCTATACATGCATTGGTTTCGAATTCAGCTATGCCTATGAATTTTTTTATGAATGACTTTTTATGGCGTGTTCGTAAATCGATTTTTTTTGGTAGATGTCAAATCACCTTCCAATGCTTTTGCATAGAGTTTGTTTAATTTGCGAACGCCAGCATCGATAGAATCGACTATTCGTCACCTCACGCGCGGCTCAGAATATGCGCCAATATGAAGTTAATACAATTTCAAAATATCTAATAAAATCAAACCACGCGTTAATTCAGGAAATCGCAAACCAGTTCGGTGATACACATTTCCTAATAATTTGCTCTTGCTATGGGTAAGGCGATTATTTTTAGTTCTTATTTCTAAGTTTTATAAAAAAAAAACATGATTAATAAATTAATAAATTTGAAGCCGTGATTTACTGATTTATTCTATGCTTATTTAAATTTCGGGTTTGTTTGTTTGTGCATTTCATCTCAATTTATTCGTTTCAGCTTTAAAATTGCCTATGTTCAAAATTCTTAAAATAATATTAACAATTTGGTTTTAATATAAAATTATGTTCATTTAAATAAAATAAAAGAAAAAATAAAATTAAATCCTAAATTTAGATTTATTTTAAAAGACTTTTCAAAACAATTTATTAAATTCTTCGATGTACCAACATTTCCAATACAAATATACAACAGAGGGTCAGAATAAGTAATTTTGTTTATATTTTATATTCATTAATGGTAGAAACGAATTATGTTATTCTTTTTGTGGCATTCAGCTTTATGATTAGATAAGGAAAGCCGAAAAAATGTTATTTTTATCTCTTTTGCAATTCTCATATGCAATCCAGATTCTTGTAATTGGTTTCAAAGAAAACGATGCCACTTTGTTATACCATACTGAAAAAAGAAACCAAATTTAAAACAAAAACTGAAAGCTTATTTATACCTCGTTTTGCTATCAAATATAAATCTATATAAGACTAGCAGACCCGGTAAACTTCGTTCTACCATGTTAAACTTGGCGTCCTTCTTTTCCGTTTACTCGAATTTAATTCTATCGGAATCAAACCAAAGAAATTTAACTCAATTCTACGGGTCTTTACATAAATTATCAAAACATTACCTTCAGTCAATCTTACGTGCATCTTACATGAATACTTTTCATTTACTTTTCTTTGATTCGTATGCTTTGAATATTCCCGAATGGTATCAGGTATCAGCTTTCCGTTGGAAATTTGATTTTTCAGCACTCAACGTAACCATCAAACTTGGCAAGATTCATGCTAAAAAAATTCACTTTTTGTAACTTGCTCCATTAATAACTATATGTTGATAATATCTATGTTTCATTCTTGAATATCATTTAGTTGATTTACTCCGCTTTGCTCGAGTTCACTTTAAGGTTGAAATCAAAATCAAAAGTTTCTCAATAATTGAAATTTATCGCATATGATATTTTATGGAAAAAGAATTTTGAATATCGGGACCATTTTTGGAGTATTTGCCCAATATTCTACCTATCGCAGCACTTTCAGCTCCCGAGTAACTTTAGGTGGTATATTTTTAAAAACTGCAGAAATAAAAAAAATACATTAGAGATGATTCTTTACTGACCATTTTCATCAGCAGCAGTGGAAATTAATATCCATATGTTCATCAAAACCATGTCCAAAAAAAGTTCGCCGTTTTATTATTTGTTTAAGCAAAAAAAAATCTTTAAACATTACCCAATTAATCAAGAAAACGATCAGTTTTGAATGGGAAAAAAATTTGTATAGATTTTTTACTTAAACCGAATTACAGCATTTTTATTTGGATTTTTATCCCAATGGACATATCTGCCAATTTAAACCATTGTTTTTAAAGATTCTTACTGAAGCATTGGGGTGTTCTGATTTAAAAATTTCCTGAACAGATTCAATAAAATTTGATTGAAATGCAGGTTTTTAAAAATTAAAAAGACCGAAAAGAGGTAACCTGTTAAGGCTACGATGATTTCATGAGTTCATTCGTTTTCTCTAGAAGTTTTCATTTAAATATACCTCGAAATCTTTGAAAACATTAAAGAGTCTTTCGGCTATCATCACAGTTCAACTTTCATATTCCTTCAAAAAGAAATATCTTAGTATACATTTGTCCCATTTATTGATGCAACTGGAAAGACTTTACTCTTTTTCAGATGCGTCAGTGTAAAGACTTCAAAATGAATTAAATACTTGTTCCTGTTTGTCTTTTTTATCAACTTTCATTGATATATCTGCAGTTTTTCTCCAGAATGAAAAAATGCTTGGTACTTCAATTTCACTGAATACTGTTTTACCATATGACCTTCATTTACAAAGACATTTAAAAATTTTGATTATCCGCTTCAGTTTCAACACTCGGGATACCCTTTCTGACCTTTTTGGAAAAAAATTCTTAAAAGGTATATGTTTAATGGCTGAAAGGCGCATTGCCACTTGCTTCACCGTGTGAAATGACAGGAGTTAATGTTATTTTCGGCACTTTCAGGTCATAATAAAAACTTATCAAAAAAAATTCTGCTTCTGCTATCAAAAAATAATGTTTCTGGAATATCAATTATAAAAAAGCGGATCTAAAGTCTCGTCTTTGTAGCCAAAATATAGTAAACAAAAACACACGTTTATGTTAAGTACGTACTTGAATTCTGTGTAAGCAAACAGTGAACCTGTAAACAGTTTTTCGGTGAATGATTTGACAAAAAAGTTGAGTTTTTTAAGTCCGATTTTTTATTTGGGCTCAACCATTTATAGATGAAGAAATAATGTATAAATTTTTTTTGTATATGTTGAACGTTTGCACTTGTTCTAAATAAAAGCCTCTAATGTATGTATGTTTTAACTGAAAATTCTTCTTATTTTATTGATGACTTTCACTAAAGCTTGCAAAAAATCAAAAAAATCTTTGCATTAGACCTTAAAATAAACTTCAATCGTGTATAATCCTTTTTGAAGGACAGGCTCTTGTTCAGTTCAAATGTGTGTTCATCTTCAACGGATTTTGTTGTTGTTCTGTAAATTTGGAAGCACTTCAGATATCTTCAGTCGAGCACAGTTGTACACGTTCGAAAACATTTTCTATCGTATTGGATTATTAAATTGTATGTAAATTTTCCCACTTTCATTTTTTTAAATGTCCGCAAAGAGTCAAACCATTATTTTATATGCATCAGTACTTAATTCAGATTTTTCAGACAACAATTTCTTCTGATATTAAAATAGTTTCATTTTTTTAAATCGTTTAAATGGTTTTGATTTGATAGGCAAAATATCGATCTGGGCGTCATGCATTACTATGTGCTGTACAAATGATGTAGGAATCGAGTAGATAAAAACACATGAAGGCTGCATATCGCCACCACATGCATTGAAATTATGCTTGGTTTAGAAATGCGCGCCCAAATATTTCAACTAATCAGTATGCTATGCCTTGGTTGCTATCCTTTCTCGACGTTTGCTGGCGACGCCTCAACCATGGAGATGAAAAACAAACCGCCCGCCCGGCGCCCAATGGAAAGAAAATCTCGAAAAAATTGAAGGCCATGACTTTAATTTGATTCAAAAAACTACAAATTCAATTATTACGGACAATTGATGCCACTTTTTGTTATTTTTATTCAATATAAACCGATTCGCATGCCCACAGAATATTCTAAAAATAATTTCACTCGTATCGTTCGGGTAATTTCGGAGGAGTAGTACTACAAACACCGTTACAAGAGAATTTTATATAATAGATTGTGCTAATTAACAGCTTGCTAGTGGTTTCAGCATGCTATCAATGAAAAATTTTCACGCCTTAATAATAATGCCTAATTTTGCCATAATATAAAAGTTAACAGCAAATGTTGCTCGCATTTTGCTGTTGACAGTTTATTTTGGTCTCATTAAGCTATCAAATAAAAATTATTGACACCTCAATGATGCCTAATTTTGCTATCATACTAAAGTCAACAGCAAATGTTGCTCTCTATTTGCTGTGGACAGCTCATTTTGGTCTCAGTTTGCTATCGTTTCGGGCATCAAAGTCTGCTCGGGTAACTACAATATTGCAATCGCAAAGCTCGAACGTTTGGGCTTTTGTTGTTCCCTATTGGATTTGTTCCGGAACTACTTAATGGAACGATAGTTATCCTTTCGTACTGGTGAATCTTTTCTAGGCAGTTCGTTGCTTCTTCAGGAGTACCCCAAAGAACTCATTTGGGGACCGATTATTTTCATGATCTATTTTAATGATGTACTCTCGACCTTCGGCGACAAAAAGCTCGCACATGCTGATGATCTGAAACTTTTTACACCATAAACAGCCAAGACAACATCAACTTCCTTCAAAAGGCAATTCACCGCTTTTGCTCACTGGTGCGACATCAACTGCCTGCCCTTGAATCGCAGTAAGTGCTCGGTAATATCGTTTTCCAGCAAGGGGCACTCTTTTCATGTAGATTACATCCTCGGAGACGAACCCGTCGTCCGGGTGGACCACACGCTGCAGTTCAAGACTGCTGAAGTTCATGACTCATACGAACTATCTTGTCGACAAAGCTTCTCGAAGAGTTTTGTTTCGTATGGCCAAAGATTTCAAAAACGTATAATGACTGTGAAGTCTTTACTGCTGCATAAAAAATTATTGCGAACACATTCAACAGGGCATTAATATTTTACCATTTGGTAAAAATCAACCAAATTTTGCACACTTTCTCATTGATGTGTATTGTTTACATGCTGTCAAACTCAAAGTCGTGTTTTTCGAAGTCGCGTGTCGAGCGAACAAATTCTTTCGATGCTGACAAAATATGGCTGTAGTATCCAAGTAGATATGTATTTCAATACAGTTTATCTTCTGTCAACTTAGGATTATTATTTGTTCGATCGCCGAAGCTGGAGGTTGAAGATTCTACAAATTTGGCGACGAGGAAAATCTGTTTTCAAATGGTTTTCAACGCTTGAAGATTCACCAGGAAGCATCGGAAGATTAAGGTATTGAAAAGGGCTTGGCGAATGGTGAGTTTGTTTTATTTTTTTTGAAGAAGTATTCAGTATTCCTTTCTAAGAAATTTTCTATGTTTGATGAAATGTTGTGTTCTGGCTATAGTGGTGCCGGAAATGCCTCAGACACAGCAAGGGTCCTTGAATTGTGGGATCTATTGCTGAAACCTAGGAAACTGGGAATTTAGGAATAGTTGCCCAAAGTATGGCTATTTTTAATACCATGCCCTGGCTGGAGGTGCCTCAGACACAGTGCAGGGTTCTCGAATCGTGGGAATAGTTGCCGAGACCCGGTAAAACGGGAATTCTCGGAACAGTTGCCCAAAGTGTGGAAACATTCAATGTTTCCATGCAGTCGAGAATAAATCCTTGGCTGGGGGCGAATCAGTACACGGTTCTCGAAATGTGGGAGCTTTTGACTGCCCAAAGTATGGTATTTGCAGTATGGTGCAGTCGAGTGTAAAGCCTGACTGAAGAGTAGATAATAAAAATGACATGATTGAGGAAAGGAAGCTTGATATTCGAAACCCGAAATAAATTAAGAAGTATTGCTGAATCCAATTTTCGTTATTTTGGATTCCTAGAACCATAAACATAGATGTCGCTCCATCGTTAGGATAGGGATGAAATAATCGAAATTTTCCCACAAGTAATAAAAACTAGAAATGATACTGGAAGTGTGAATCATGTTCATGCTCGATCTTTATTATTGTTGGATTCACCACTAAATCGCTACAGAAGGTTCATTTAATTGTTGCTAAAAATTTGGCTTTGTTTGAAAGAAAATCATACGTCTGAGAGCAATTTTGAACTTTCCCACTAGTGTTTGTGTTTTTTTAATAAACTGAACACCACAAATGTTAAACAAGATGAAGGCTGGCAAAATTGTGGGAAAACAGAGTTTGGCTTTTTCTGTCTTTACGAGACGTTGGCCGATGAGATTGACAATGTATAACAAAATAACGGATGTTTGAATAAAAAAATGGGGGATAGAAAATAAATGAAACAACATTTGTTTTCTGAATATTTATTCTA
>NC_073693.1:350049873-350057726 GCF_029784155.1 Uranotaenia lowii
CTAAAACTAATGGAAAAAGGGAGAGAATGTAGTATCCAAGTAGATATGTATTTCAATACAGTTTATCTTCTGTCAACTTAGGATTATTATTTGTTCGATTGCCGAAGCTGGAGGTTGAAGATACTACAATGGCTGCTGTGTGATGGACGACGAAACGTATATAAAAGCCGATTTTAAGCTTATTCCGGGGTTTGAGTTTTTCACCGGCAAGAGCAAGTTCGATGTGGACGACAAATTTAAGACGAAGAAAATGTCGAAGTTCGTCTCCAGATATCTCGTCAAGATCGGCTCTTGCGGACTGGGGAGTGAGCCTTTCGTGACAAAGGGCATAGTAAATGGGGAGATCACAAATCTGAGTGCCTCGCGAAGCGCCTTTTGCGCACGACGAAACTCCGCTATTTTGGTCACACCCATAAAAGAGGTAGCAAAAATCCAATGCCTCTGTGCCGATAATTATATTATATTATAGCACATTATAATGTGCTGAAAGGTGCACTGTGCCGAAGACGGTATCTTTGAAAAAGCACTACTGACACAAGGACTCGAGCACCCAACCAAAACGATGCATGACGACTACATTCAAGCAAAACGAAAAACAATTTATGGAATTTCCTTTCTATTGGATAATTCACAGTGGTTGTATTTGGTTGAGAATGAATTGATCAACCTTCTCTCGCTCACTGCTTTACTCGGAAGCAAAGGTTGCTTTGAGGCAGCGAAAACGACAAAACCGATGATGCATCGCTCTCAACATGGCCCGCCTTCACGAAGCAATATACATTCGAGGCAGCGAATCCAAAAAACCAAACGAATATCTCTCACTCATCTCCTGTTACATTCTTAAGGGAATCGAATTCAAAAGGCACAGCAAACCCGAGTCTCCTCGTTTGTGCCTGGATCGAATACCCGAGGTTTTTCTGCTGTTGCTATTATTGCACAGCAACCGCAGCAGGCAGCAGGCAGGCATACGTTGCGGGCCTATGTAATGCAATAAGTTCGGTTGTTGTCGTTGTTGCCTCAACCTTTGCGGCGAGGTTGAAGATGTTCTCCTCAACGACAGCTATCGGCTTGAGTCCATCAAATTCAATAACGTTAATGAGTATGTGTGCCTCGTCTTCTTCATGCATCATGTAGCAACCAGCCTTGCCAGATCTACGGATTTCTCCGTAGTTCTACGGAATTTCAACATTTCTACGGAGCTACGGATTGATGCTGGAAATGTACGGATTTTCAGCATTCCCTACGGATTTTCTACGGATTATCGAAAAAAATTAAAGGATTCAGCGGAAAAATGAAAATTCTACCTGACGACCAAAAAAAAAAAAAAGGTCATCAAGTTTTATTTTGCCGAAATCAGTACATTTTTCGATTTTCGTCAAATCTACGGACTTAAGCGGTTTTCAATCTGGCAACGCTGGTAGCAACCGAATGTTGAGAGAGTTCGTTCGGGGCAGCAAACGAATAGTGTCTCTCAGAGCAGATCCTCCTCATGGGGGGAGGTTTGAATGAATGTCTATGTATCGTCTCCTGTATAGCTATGCGAAGCCTCAAAGCGTGTATTTTGAGAGCCTCTGATGAGAAAATTGGTGAGGATTTCAATCACTGATAATTCATCCCAGAAACAAGAAAACAAAAAAAAACACAGCGCCGTAGGAAGAGTCGAACTCACATCACCAACTATATCGTCTTGCCAGTCCGACATCTTAGCCAGTGTACTACTTGAGCATCATGCAGAACGAGGGAAATTTGCCATATTTAGGCTTTGTGCCACCGATAAATCACAAAAAACGCACAACGGTGGCTTCCTGGCGTTTGGTCTCCTTTCAAGGTAGTTCTTTGTCTTGTGAAAGAAACGGGAAAGGAAATGGGATACCCATTGAATGAGAACTGTGTTTTGCTTACTACCTGCCTTACATACACACGCTACATATAGGGGAGAATGAGGACACTTGATCCCTGGAGATACTTGATTCCTTCGCTATATTTCGGAACAGGAATGTCTTACAAATATAAAATGTTCTAGGAAAATGTGCCAATGTTTGAAAAATAGAACAAAATGTGATTTGAAGATCTTTTTTATTCAATGTTTCTCACATGAAAAAAATATGACGAAAATATTTATACAAATATGTCAATCGTTAGAGTATAATACGAACTTCATAATACCATATTTTCAAAGCATTAGTAAACTCTCAATTTTTTCTAGTTAACTTGATCCCTCCAGCCCAAAATGATGATTCTTCTGAATGGATCGTGATAAGGCTGAAACAAATATCAATTTCTTCATTGTTGCATACAAGCTTTCGTGAAATTTATTCCAATTTATTTGTTTTTCACATTATTTTTTTATTGTCCCCCACCTCGCGATGTTCCAACTCCGAGTGACAAAAGAAGGATTTGAAATTTGTTCCGGGCTAATTGGTTATCATGAAATCACCAATATTTGTCCAATAACTACTGTTAGTTCACTAATTATCTGCTAACTAGGACTCAAAATACTGTATTAATTTAAAAACTAGAGAATTGCGCCTTAAAGAATGCAATAATAAAAAAGTAGTAGACAAATTTTTAGAATTCTCTTTGTCTGATTCTCACAAAATTTGAAATGAGAACTAATATGACAAAAAATTTTATCTTCGGATTTAACTTGATTTTTGCCTAAGCTCAGGCACCCTGAATTAAGGATCAAGTCTCCTGAACTTAAATAAAAATTTACAATTATTTTAGGCTGACTAAAATGCTTCTAGTTTATCTACGAGTTCATGTATCGTTCCAACTTTTGGATCATATAAACTTGAAATTAAACGCTATAAAAAATGCAAAAGACGACGAGTTGCAAAAATTTCCCCAAAAGATAAATAAGAAAAAGGGATCAAGTATCCCCATTCTCCCCTATACAGCTGCTTAAGTCAGACAGCTTGACCGGTGAATTGAATTAAGGGAATGTTTTTTTTTGCTTTTGCTACACACACGCATAGAGCTCGGTTCGCTGGCTGCCAGGCAGGGGTGCCAGGTGGTTTCGTTAAAAATCAGGACAACGCGAAGTTAAAAATCAGGATTTTCAGGACACCTCTTGATTTATGCAAATAATGAGGATTTCTGCTTAAATTGCATAAATAAAGGCGCCATACAGGTGCTGTAAACGCCTTGATTTATGCAACAACAGTACGCAGTTTGTTGGCTGGCCGGTAGTTCATATCGAAAAACACCAATTGAATATAATCTGAACCGAAAATTACCATCTGTTAAATGGGTTTAACTATTTTATAACCTTTTTATTCGATTTGCTCAGAGTTTAACTACATATTTTATCATATTTAAGAAGTTTTTATGAAAATCAGGACAAATCAGGACATTTTGGAGATAAATTTTCAAAATTCAGGACAACTCGAGAGTTTTTTAAAAATCAGGACGGTCTCTCGAAAATCAGGACAAATCCTGATAAATCAGGACACCTGGCACCTCTGCTGCCAGGTGTTGGCCGGTATTTATTTCCATCCTTCTTCGTCTTGTGATGCGATAGTGAGGGACGTGAAACGTTTTTATTTTGTTTCTTTCAGTCATACGTAAAGTGGTTTCGCTGGGAAGTTAATGCCGGTGGACGCAAATCGAATCAGCACCAGTCGCGTTATTTTCTTATGCCAATGATGCTATGTAATTGATTACACGCGATGAGCATAGAGGCTAAATTTTGGGTGCAGATTTGGCATCATGCCTCTATTCTTAAAGTGTCCTGGTGTGGAATGAGGTCAATTCTGTCCATTTTGTTCCAATCAGGCTTGTAATTGGTCACCATCGTTTGAATTTTTCCGGAGACAACCACCACACATCGTTCGTGACAATCGTGGAGAGCGCAATCGTTTGATCGGAGAGCAAAAAAATGTAAAACGAAATTTTGATCTTTTTTGTGATTAGTCGTTTGACTGTCATCCCTCTTGCGTAGATAATCGAGATAATCATTCCACATTGTTCGACCAACACATCCAAACATCACCCGGCGCTGCAGAGTGACGAATTTTTTTTTCAACAGGAGGGAGTGAATAGAAAAGATTGCATTTGCTTATTGAGTCTGTAAGTTCTGCTGCGTGAAAGAGATAGGCGATGTCGTAAACTGTCGGGAATGATGGTCGTTTGACCATCAAATTATCCCTCTCGTGTACCAAGACACGAAATTTTGTTCGACAATCACACAAAGAAGAATGAATGTCGTTTCGTTTGATGGTAGTCGACTGTTCGGCAAGTTTTCGGTCGCATTCGTTTAATGGCACGAACAATGATACTGATAAAAGCAGGCTGTGCGACTGTCAGAGAAAATGTCGATGGTTTACAAGTCTGGTTCCAATGTACATGAATCCACCAAACAGTCCGGAGCTGCGCCCGGTCTACCGTCTAATACTGAGCAATAATGAAGCGGGAACCTCGGAAGAGCAGAAAGACAGTCAAGGACGAGAAGGACATGTTTAGAAAATGGAGAAAAAAAACTGAGAAACTGGTACCGGATGACACTGTAAAGACGTTGATGGGGGGCATGCGAAAATGCGTTCAATTTTACACTCAAGACTCCATCGATTCACTTTTCTTTTCAGGGCTTGTGATATAGCTCAGTAGGCAAGTCAGTTGCTTCCTGAGCCGATGTCCGTGAGTTCGAGCCCAAGAGTAAACATCGATCACAGTTGTACCGGATAAGTTTTTCAATGACTGTCCGCCAACTGCATCGTTGATATAAGTCGCGAATGACACAAAGATGTTAAAACGACTATAATCTCGAAACAAAAAAAAATTTGCTTTGATTTTTGAAGTAAATTTATGTATAAAACTACCCAAAAAATTTTATTTGATTCTTAACACTATACAAAAATTTGGCATGGCATTTTCGGTGTCGCACTAATTTCATGTTCATTTAAAGCACTGATTTAATCTAAGAAATTTGAAAAAAAAAATTCTTCAAACCATATATGGTCTCATGCATAGAGGGATAATTATATGTTTATATTGTGTCAAAATTGATCCCAAATTTATTCTATCTATATGGTCTTCTACAAAGTTGTTCAGCGGAAAATTCCCTTTAGAGAATTTATAAATTGGCACAAAAACCATAAGCAGGCTTGGTTCAACAGAAGAAACAAAAATGATGTTGATTTTTCAGTTCCCATTAAATTTTCCCATACAAACCTGAAAGTTCAAATTTACTCATGTAAACGTTACTTAAAAGTTCTGCAAAAAATCATGGAAGAGTTTTGAACCAAAACGAAGTTTTTTTAGACGCCAGGGCACCCCAGGGTTTGCGAAATTAAAGAAAGACCCCAAATCGACTCAGTCTACTATCGGAGCTTCCAGGGAGCGCCCTTTATGGCTTTAGGGACGAAATAATGAAATATTAAGAGCGCCGGAAGAAAATTTTCATGTTAGCACCCTAGATCAGGTAATGGTAAAGTAAATCCAGCAATATTCCGCAAAATCTTTTAAGAACATTTCTGGTAACACTTATAGTTATAGTTTGATAGTTACAACCAGTACCAGATTAGTTCATATCTGAAAAAGAACGCATTCATGTCTAAATTTGATCATTGGATTATCAGAAGGTCTCATACAGAATTTGAACAAGATCAGATCAAGCGGTCACGCAACAAGCTTTTATGAAATTTTTTGGACTTTTTTTCGAGAATGACCTCTTGGTAAGCCAACGTTTTAACCCATATTAGTAGGTCAAAAGTTGGCTATTTTGGGTCCACTTTCAGAATAAACTGTTTAGTAACAGAAAAAATTGATTTGAAAAAATGGAGTGCAAAATTCCAACTATTGCTTCAGAAACCAATATCAAATTCTTCTATATACGATCTTAAAACCAAATGTTAGTACCTCTTTGTAAAAAAATACCATCCTCCTCTATTCGGGATACCACAGGCCAAACGTTCGTTAGTTTCAAGCTGATGGGAGCGAACGACGCGACGCTTCGCGTTGATTGATTTATGTATTATTGGGTCACAAAAGTGCCCGAAATATGCCGCAGCCGAGATGAGTCAATTAGTGTTGTTAATCTTTCTTAAGTTGGCATTTTAAAAATATATCGTTCTAAACAGAAACGACAGCTTGTTTGTAGGCGTGTGTTCGAAATTATCCTTTTATGTTTAAATGGCTAGTAAACCCAAAATATTTTCAACTTATGGTTATAAACTTCTAAACAATCAATTTGTTACTAAAGTATAGTTAATAGTTCAAA
Organism: Uranotaenia lowii; assembly: GCF_029784155.1. Classification (NCBI taxonomy): domain Eukaryota; kingdom Metazoa; phylum Arthropoda; class Insecta; order Diptera; family Culicidae; genus Uranotaenia; species Uranotaenia lowii. The sequence continues at coordinate 350,056,094 of NC_073693.1, forward strand.
TCAGAACAAGTGTCAAGTTAACGACAATTCTATTGGCACTAGCTGCTCCAATCTCGTGGAGTGCCAGTGTGGAGTATAGTTTTAATTTAAAGCTTCCTGCAATTCTTCACTTTATCTAACTTCCCGCATCATAAATGTATTTTACCAGACAACAAACCCCCTCCCGAACAACAACAACAACTCCTTCCGGTGTGAGCATCGTATCAAACAACAACCTCGGGCGGATGAAGTTTGTAGTGTGAGGGGGGGGGGGGGAGGGTCTCTCGATGTCATAGGACAAACAATCAGTCGCGAGGTCTGATGCCCCACACCATAGTAGGCAGTAGTCAGACATCAGAGATCGGAGTAGGCATATGCGCCCCATACTACTCGCCGCTGCCTACTTAGTTTCTATCTACTCTACTTTCTGATGGCCGGACCACACTGCACTGCACTAACTGATGGGCTACTGGCTGCATGTGATGGGTTACATAAATGAAAACAAGCATGGCGTCTCCTCACATCATAATATATGCCTACCAGCTTACAACAGCTTAATACTGTATCTGCCCTATATGAAGAGTAGGTATAGGTAGGAGACCGTGTGTGCGATGACTTTACTCTACCATCATCCAAGAAGGCGCAGTGACAGAAAAATAAAATAAAAAAGGGCGATTCTCACACTAATCGCCACAACATTTACGCTATACCCGGTTTAACTTCAAACAACCTACACGACGACGCCAGCCGCTTGAAATGGGTGGCCCTTCCGACACTTCATTAATTTTGGTCTTTTTGTGCCACCACCGGTTTCTGTCTATTTCTACAAATAAAATAGGAAAACCACGTGGTCTCGAAAATTTGAACCGGGGGAGTTTGACGAAGGCGAAAAAAAAAACAAAAAAAAATCAAAACGACGCTAAGCATTAAATCGCGTAAATATAAACGAAATCGAACGCAATTAGGTACCTGAACGCAAAGAAACACCCAAAACGTTGATTAAGCCCTGTTATCTGCGATGCCGCGCCGGCAGCAGAATAAAAAATTGCAACAAAATATCAAAGGCGAAAATAGGCAGGCACCTATCATTGCACTTTTGCATTTGACTGCAAAAACAAAAATAAACTAATGTTGCTGCCGCGCGCTCTCTTATCAGCGCACGAAGCCGGATGACGACGAAGAGCGGGCTCAGCAAGTAGAAGAAGCTTCGAGGAGGATCTGATCCGAGTTCGGTCAACTTGCATTGGCCAGATAGATTTCCACGACACGCTCATCAGTGTGCTGCGATCCCATGCGGTCATGCTGCGGCGGTGGTGTTTAAAATTACTACACCACACCAATTGCGCACCATTTGCCTTCGATGTTAGGGTGGCGAAGAATTTCACTTCGACAACTTTAGTGATCAGTAATTTGTCTTTTTCTTCTTCTTAGTGATGCATTTTTTATTCTCCGTTAACAGCTCAGATATTTCACGCCTGATGGTGGTACCAAGAAGGACATCAAAACCCGGATTAAAAAGGCCCGATTTGCGTTTGCGATGCTCCGGAACATCTGGCGGTCATCTCTCTACGAACGAACGAATTTTCAACTCAAACGTCAAATCCGTATTGCTGTACGGGTGTAAAACTTGGTGCCGACGCGCAAACTGCAAGTA
>NC_073693.1:350058226-350083226 GCF_029784155.1 Uranotaenia lowii
TAATCTATATATAACCTTAAATGAAGAAAAAAAAAACAAATGTAACTTGATTAAAATAAAAATAAAAAAACATTGAAATTCGTTCAACATACAAATTTAATAAAGCTTGAAAAATATTATCAACAATAAAATTTCACATGTATTCAAGCTGAAAGAAGTGAAAAAGAAATACAACAAAATAATCCACAAATAAATACTGTCCAAATTTAGCAGTTAAAAAATCACGCATACAATCGTATAACTACACAAACATATGAGGAAGTCCCCTATTTCAGCTTTGGAAAAACATAAATCAATTTTAACGAACAAAATATGTCCCACTCACACTAGCATTGTCAAATTTGAAATCTTAATTTAATGATTTGAAACATGTACTACACTATTTGCTAATGCTAGAAGTTGACAAAAGGTTCGTAAACATTTTTAAAAAGAAAAATACAGAAAATTCACACATTGTAAAGAAAAGTAAAATGTCAAACCTGTTCAGCTACTATAAAGTATCTACACTGCCGGCCAAAAGTTTAGGATCACCCGCTAAAAAACATGCAAATTTTGATCGTTTATATCTCAGCCGTCTTAGGACATATTGCAAATCTTCTGAACTCATTTGAAAGATAATGAGCAATAGCTATTTCGTAGTTATTTTGCCCAGAAATAATGTTTAAGTTTTGCGCCTAAAACTTAACCTAAAGTTAGAGCATTTTCAAAAAAAACGCACTCAATATTCAAAGCCGATCATCTCGCGATAGGGTGGACCAAATTTCAAAATTTGAGTTGCATTAGAATCCTTATTCTATACTTCTCAAAACACAATCAAAAAATTTTGTGCAAAAATTTAAGAATGTACTTTTAATTAATAAAATAGACACTCAAGTTATCGTCCAAAAGTTTGGGATCACCCCTAGTATGGTGTATCGACCAAAAGTTTGGGATCATTTTTTCAAAAACATGCAAATTTATCTCATTCATATCTTTCTCATCTAACATCGTATTGCAGATCTGAAGGGTGCATTTGAAAGCTTAGGAATTGTTGTTTTTTCATAAATTCATTAAAAAATTATATTTTAAATCCCTAACCATAAAAATTCACAATCATAAGTGTGAATTTTCAAAAAAACAATTAATTTCAAGTAAATTGTTTATGGTTATCACTTTAAAATATAATTTTTGTATGAATTTATGGAAAAACAACAATTCCTAAGCTTTCAAATGCACCCTTCAGATCTGCAATACGATGTTAGATGAGAAAGATATGAATGAGATAAATTTGCATGTTTTTGGCCAATACACCATACTGAGGGGTGATCCCAAACTTTTGGACGATAACCTAAATGTCTATTTTATTGATTAAAAGTACATTCTTAAATTATTGCACAAAATTTTTTGATTGTATTTTGAGAAGTATAGAATAAGAATGCTAATGCAACTCAAATTTTGAAATTTGGTCCACCCTATCGCGAGGTGATCGGCTTTGAATATTGAGTGCGTATTTTTGAAAAAGGCTCTAACTTTAGGTTAAGTTTTAGGTGCAAAACTAAAACATTATTTATTGGCAAAATACCTCCGAAATAGCTATTGCTCATTATCTTTCAAATGAAATCAGAAGATTTGCAATATGTCCTAAGACGGCTGAGATATGAACGATCAAAATTTGCATGTTTTTAGGCGGGTGATCCCAAACTTTTGGCCGGCAGTGTATGTATCCACTTTAAAGTATCAAAACAAAACAAAAATATGAAAAACCATAAGCTATAAAGCATTGTATTGAACTGTGAAACAGTACCTAATAATATTCAACAATAAAATGTTGAAGGAAGACATAATAAACAAATACCTGAGACGGAAAACTTTTTTCGATGATGATAACAACACTCAACATAAACAAATTAAAAGCAACCAAACGAAATAGGAAATGGTAAACATCTAGTGAAAAAGTGGTTTGGAGCCCAACACTTCAGAATAAAAGCAGAAGTTTGTTTTTGAAGTTCAGTAACAATTAAAAATCTTTACAATAAAAACTAAAGGGATAAAGAAACAAAACAGAAAAAAGGAAATGGTAATTGGAAGATTGGATATGAGCAAACCGTCATTTGAAAGGGTGATAATATAAAAAATATATATATAATTGTAACCAAACTGAAAAAACGAAACATTCAAAATAAATCCTCTCATCTCGAAAGACACTGAAAAAAGAGGTAACTGATCAATTTTTTTAGAACAACAAGAAAATCCTTCTCTAGATTATTTCGATAAACAAAATAGATTATGACAGAACTACTATTATTTATAGTATTTACAGGGCTGGTAGCGAGTCACTTTTTAGTGACTTGGTCACTTTTTTTGGGTCAGTCACTAAAAAGTCACTTTTTTCATCATTTGGTCACTAAAGTCACTATTTTCCGGAAAATGGTCACTTTTATCACCAAAAGTCACTTTTTTCACCGATAATAAACCAATGAAAGAGTAATTTGAATTGCGCGTGTCGATATTGACGGTAGTAACGGTAAATTACTTGATCAGTCAGTCAGAAATTTTTTTCGCCTCCGGCGGAATTTCGGCATCAATCACCCTTGGCTTGAGACATTTCGATCTACGACGTTCACATTATTTGACGTTCGTGAATTGAAACTAATGCCGTTTTCGTTTTTCTCCACTGGCGCGGGGCAAAACTTTCTCCGAATAAACAAACAGAATCGTCACCCGGGACGATGCAAATATATGGTTGCTATAGTCAACCTTATGCTTACCCCCAACACTGACAACTTCTACGGGTTGCAACCGCCTGCTTGAGGTTCAAACCTCGGGCAAAACTTGTGGACTTCTGAATTAATAAACGAACACAAAAACAGCAGTTCGGGCAAAACTCGTGGATAACTAGGTTACCACTGGTAATAAACGAAAACACTATAACTTTGATTGTAGATTCTAGTTTTTAGTTCAATCAACCTTTTGTATTGGAACTCAAAACTTGATATACAAAAACCCTATCTCGTCTTTAGTTAGAATGGGTTTTTATGAAGAAGTGTAACTAAGATTGAGATTGAAACGAACCATTTTTTTTATGAAAAAAAAAATCTTTTATGTCATAACAAATGTTATGATGATATGAAATATTCTTTAAAAAACAATTTCAGACTCAATTTTATTCGGTGTTTTTCGTTCTTCTAAATACTTAAAAAAAGGGTTGTAAAAATTTACACAAGGCCACAAAAATTACATTTTTTTAGGTGCAATGAATTTAAACGGTAATTTCAACTTATTTGGGTTCCCCGAATCTAAATATGTATGCAATATTTCTATCAGCTTTTATATTCATTATTATTTATTTCGTCTTTGGTTTAATTACCGTACAGACTGATGACTTAAAAACTAGGAAATTCTTCTTAAGCCTATTTTAAAACGACGTTTGCACATACTAAAATTAAACAAATTATACACTAAATTAAAAAGTTCACAACACTTGTCAATAGGGTGGTTTTGGCCATAGGCAGTACGGTGGCGAGGAATAGAAAGAAACTGGCGTTGTCGAAGTGTTCTCGTTGGTACATAAATGTTAACACGTTGTAGAATGTAAGCACAGTCAATACGGTTGGTCAATGTGTCGAATATAAAACCTTGCTGCAGTTCGACGCGCCGCTTTTCGAGTGAGGTTAGACATATCAGAGCACACCTTTCCTCGTACGGTGGTTTTGTTATTGAAATGAAAATAATTTAAAATCTTTAGAGAAGTTTCTGCACTTTCTTTTTACAAAAACTCAAATCAAAAACATATTATTTAGAAATAAAAGTTTTATATGAATTAATGAGCTTTAAATAGAATCAAGTTTTTTACACTTTCTGCTGTGATGTCAAAAATACTTGTAATGACATTTTTCCATAATCAGTTATCTATCAATTTTACTAGTAATAAACTCTTTATTACCAAAACTCAATGGCCGAATTTGACAAAATTTCTAGTTGAGGACACTATTTACCAAATCAATAATTGAAAAAATAAGCACCAAAATGGTTATGATGAAACATGTTTATTGAAAAAACTCTTCCTGAAATGTTTTTAAAAACTAATCTTTTTTATTTCCATACTGTTTTTTCAATTTTTTAAATAAATCTACCGAATTTTATTGTACAGTTTTTTTTCAATTTTATAATCAACTTGCCGGATTTTTTTTAATCAAACTTTTTAATTTTTTAAGACATATTTTTAACAATTGTTTCCTTGTTTTTAAATTCTAAATTTTCGTGTTCTTCAACCATACGCCTTTAACTCCAAATTTTAAATAAAAAAAACATAATTTCAACCTTCTGTTCTTTCAGGACCCAATATTTTAATCAAAAGAGACAAAATACTCAGAGCTTGTAATTCAAAGCTTAAAAACCTGCGATTGAAACTTTAAAAACTTTTTATTAATATTTTTTATATGAAATCATATATTTGGATCGATCATGATTTTTAAATTAATCTCAAAAGTTTGAAAAATTGTTCTAAGTAGCAACTTTCAAAATAAATTTTAATACGCAGTGTTAATAACAAAAGTTTTGAACTCATTATTTTTATTTTTTTATCAGTTTTTATCATTCACATAATTACTCATTTTCTAACATTTCTTTGTCAGTGTAGTTGAACATGGAGGATTTTACTTTATTAAAGTTTTTATGTCTGGCTTCTAAAACTGGCACTTTTAAAATAATTATAAATATACTCTTCTTTTTATAAAATTAAATTAAAACATCAAACATTGAATAAATTCGGTTCAAAATTCATTTCTTATTCAGTAATCGGTAATTTACATCTTAAATCGTGATTAAATATTTTTTGTTCAAATTAAAAAATTACAGCGGAATTTCTCCCTAAACTTCCAGTTAAAAATGAGGAAAAGAATTCCAAATTTAGATGAATAAAAATTAACAATTATTATCATTTTCCTAACATCTATTCTTTTGTACAAGATTTTACATTTATTTTAGAATTCAGATATTTTTTAATTTTAAATTTGCTAAGAAATTCTTTTGAAACTAATTCATTTCTTACTTTCTTGACTTATCGAAAATTTGAAACATTTATTGTAATATGTTTCCAAAATTTTGTTTATCAGTCATTTTTTTTAGTTTTTGTGTTGAACATGAGTGACAAATGGTGTAAGAAAACCCTTTCCTTTTCAATTGTTTATTTTTGGTATTGTTATTAATTTTATCTAAATTTGAATTTTGAAAACCCCCCCGGAAGGGTCCATCGCACGGGCCTGACTGGTCACATTTTTTGTACTTCAAAGTTATTTTTTCGTTCTACATAGTCACTATTTGGTCACTTTTTTCGGTCCTCAAAGTCACTATTTAGTCACTTTTTTTTTCAAATTTTGGTCACTAAAGTCCCTACTATTTCATTGTCAAACCGCTACCAGCCCTGTATTTAAGTATGTATTGACAAATTTTTATTTTAAAATTTTTGCAATTTACTTACACATAGCATCTGAATAATAGTTATGGACACAAAGGTAAGAGAACTACAACAGTGTGTGTTCTTTTTGTGATGATTGCTGCCCGAATTGGCGACAAACGAAAAGTTTAATTTAATATTTTTTTTTTTAAATTTACAAAAGGTTTTATTAGGCATTTTACTTATAAAGTTTTTATGTGCCGGGAGTATTTTTCCTAACTTTGGGTTAGTAAGAGGGGGGCCGTAATCGTCGCGGCTACTCAACTGTTAATTCAACTGTGTATAGGAAAGGAAAGGGGATTAACTGAGGTCACTTCCAAGAACAGTTTCCGTTAGGGTCCGGTGGTGGCTTCCTGTAGCTGTGGTTTCGATAGCTACCTCAGGGTTTTTGACTTCCTGGCCAGCCTTCTTTGTGGTGTTGTAGGACCCGTCGGATGAAAGTTTGTTCTAATAAATAGACGAAAAGAGCATAAGATAGAGTACAGACAGAGGGGAAGAGGACTAAACGACCAGTTCAGACATTTTAAGATATTTGTATATAGGGTACAAATATTCAAGATCTAAGTTTGCCAAGATGTCTCGAATTGGAACACCAGGTAGTTTACTTCGGGCCCTAAGGGTATCCAGTAGCCAAGCCCTCGATCGATCAAACCGTTCACACGTCCACAAAACATGATCAATGTCGTGGTAGCCATCCCCACAAACACAAACATTGCTTGTAACTAGTTGTATACGAAACAAATGCGCGTCAAGCCGGCAGTGATTTGACATGAGCCGAGAAACCACGCGAATGAAATCGCGACTCATGTTAAAATGCTTAAACCATGCCTTCGTCGGAACCTTAGGGATAATCGTATGGAGCCAACGTCCCTTTGTGCCATTGTCCCAGCTAGACTGCCAAGCGTTAACCGCTAAAGTGCGAGGTATTGAAAAATATTCATTGTAAGTTATTATCCTCTCAAAGATTTCACCTTGTAACGCGCCCACCTTAGCCAATGAGTCCGCATTCTCATTGCCTTGAATAAGACAATGAGACGGGATCCAAGCTAAGGTAATCCTGTACGAATTTTCGATCAAAGCGCCCAATATCCCTGAAATTTCCAGCAAAAAATGGGAAGAGCGCTTCATCAGTTTCATCGATCGAATCGCCTCAACGGAGCTGAGACTATCCGAATAGATGAAATAGTGCATGGCTCTTGAAGCTTGAACGAAGCTTCAAAGCGCTCATTATACACTGCGAAACCAGTCGCGCCGTCGATTCTAGAACCATCAGTAAAGAACATTTTTGTAGCGTCAATTTCACGTACTTTTGATGCAAAGATTGAAGGAATGACATTGGGTCGGACGTGATCTGGAATTCCACGGATGTCAGCGGTCATGGACAGATCGAATTGTATTAAGGAACTGCTGATCGGGTTAAAGTGACTCGTGTCCGAATTTAACAAAGAAGGGTTTATTTCTAACTGAGTAAAAGTTTGATAATTGTTTACATATTTTACTTGCGAATTAATATTCATAAGCCTTTCCAAATTTTCTATCACCAAAAGGATTCATAGTAACACTTCGAATCAGGAAACGTAGCGATAAATCGAAGAACCGATTTTTCAACGGCATTATTCCCGCCAGTACTTCGAGACACATCGTATGTGCCGACTGCATACAACCCATAGCAATACGTAAACAACGATACTGTATTCGTTCTAGTTTAATCAAGTGGGTTTGCGCGGCGGACCCAAAGCAAAAGCTTCCGTATTCTATGACCGACAGTATCGTTGTTTGGTATAACCTGATGAGGTCCTGTGGATGAGCACCCCACCAGGTTCCAGTAATCGTTTCGAAGAAAATTGATTCTTTTTGGCATTTTTGTGTCAAGTACCTAATATGTTTTCCCCAGAGGCATTTAGAGTCGAACCAGACACCCAAATATTTAAAACTAAGAGATTGAGTTAGAGTTCTACCCATCATAAGGAGCTCTATTTGAGGAGGGGGAATGCTTCCTTGAAAAAACTACTAAACTCGGTTTTACTAGGCGAAAACTCGATGCCTAGGTTCCTGGCCCAATGTGATAAATTATTAAGAGTTTCTTGCAACGGAGGTTTAATTTGAGTGCCTTTTTTACCTGTGATATGAACAACACAGTCATCCGCAAGCTGTCTTAGCGTGCAATTTTGTGCCATACAAGCATCGATCTCTCGGACATAAAAGTTGTATAGCAGGGGGCTTAACATGAGCCTTGGGGTAGACCCATGTAACTAATTCGTTCAACTTTGGTTTCTCCATGACTAAAATGCATGACTTTTTCAGACAACAGGTTATAAAGAAAATTATTCAAAATTGGTGAAAGTCCGCAAGAGTTAACTTGACTAGATAGCACTTCTATGGACACCGAATCGAATGCCCCTTTGATGTCCAGAAATACTGCCCCATCTGCTCTTTTTGGGCAAACGCCAATTGAATGTCTGATGAAAGTAATGCTAGACAGTCGTTCGTACCCTTGCCTCTACGAAATCCATATTGTGTACTTGACAAGAGATTGTTTGATTCAACCCATTTATCCAGCCGAAAGAGAATCATTTTTCGAGCAGTTTCCGGAGACACGAGAGCATTGCGATCGGCCTATACAAATTGTAATCAGAAACTGGTTTTCCCGGTTTTTGGATGGCGATAACTTTCACCTGTCTCCATTCATGCGGCACAATGTTCATCTCTAAACACTTATTGAATAAATTCACAAGCGTTTTTTAGCGGTATCTGGCAGATTCTTCACAAGTTGAATTTGATTCTGTCCAGTCCGGGAGCTGAATTGTTACATGACCAGAGCGCAAGTGAAAGTTCGACCATCGAGAATTGATCCTCCGTTTCGGAACTATTCTCTGTATCCCGATAGTTTTTCTGAGCTGGTACTGCGTCCGGACAGACCTTTTTCGCGAACTGTGTCAGCCAACGACTCGAGCTTTCTTCACTTTCGTTCGAAGGTGTGGTAATTTCGCATGTTTCGAGCTGTTTTCCAAAGCGTGTGCAGAGACGTTTCTCGAGATAACCCATCCACGAATCGCCTCTAGTACCCACGTTTCTTGCCCCTGATCAAGTTCTTAAACTTGCGTTCCAAGGACAAGTAACGTTGGAACTTCTCTGTCAATCCAGTTCTGCGAAACTCAACAAACGCCTTGCACTTTTCTCCTCGCGCACGTGAGCAGTCTCCATCCCACCATGGAGTGGGAGGTCGTTTTTGTATCGTCGAATTGTCATTCCGTCTGACCTGTGCCCCGATTGCACAGTCCACAATTGTTCCGGACATAAAACTGTACTCTGCCTTCGGAGGCAGTTCTTCCGTTGAGTCGATGGCTTCAATGACACCTGATGCATACTTTTTCCAATCTATATTCATTGTGAGGTCATAAGGAATATTGATCTCTTCAGGTGGACTACGACCACTGGTGATAGAAAATATTGATAGGCAAATGATCGCTTCCCTGAGGGTCTTGGATTACCTTCCACGTACAATCCAAGCTCAGAGAGGAAGAAGCTAAAGAAAGGTCAAAATACTATGCTGTGATTGGGATCCATTAATTCGAGTCACTTCCCATTGTTTAAGACAGTCATATTGAAGTCGTCGCACAGCTCATAAATAATGTTAGCACGATCATCATCACGTGAGCTACCCCAGCCCACGCCATGGGAGTTGAAATCTCCCAGAACTAACCGGGGTTCTGGAAGAAGTGAAACAATATTCGCCAATTGGTTCCGGCTCACGCTTGAATTTGGCGGAATATATACCGAGGCTAGGCAAAGGTCTTGGCCTTTAATTCTAGCTGGCAACTGACGACTTCAATACCTGGAGATGGTTGTAGTGGAATACGATAGAAAGAGTGGCATTTCTTGATCCCCAAAAGAACACCACCCCCTCTTTGCCCATCTCGATCCAGGCGAATTATGTTGTGGCTGTGGAAGGAAAATCTACGTTTGGAGAGAGCCAAGTTTCGCATAAGGCGAACACATCACAATTCAAAATTGTGTACCAATACTTTAAAGGAGTCTAATTTTGGTAAAATACTTCTGCAGTTCCATTGCAATACAGAAACAATTTCTCTTACCTCAGTGGACGAGTTATTCATCAAAAGAAATTGCTTCTGCGATGAGGGTCATAGTACAAGCTTTCTTTTTCAAGACTTCTCTCAAAAGAGGTACAAACATATTAATCATAGTCCTCCAACCTGCTGGTACACTGAAAAAGTCCAAGATGAACGCAACAATTTCCGGAAATTTCATCTTACCATAAGATGAAAAGCTGGGCAAACTGTTCGACGATGGATCAGATGCAGTTTCTCTGGGAATTGTTGCATTCCTGTTTGCTACTGATGGTCCTGAATTCTGAAGGGAAGTCTGGGGTTTTGACTTACCAGAAAGTGGAGGGAAGTCCTTCGGGGATGGAATAAAACCCGGAGGTCTCTGAATAGGAGGGGTAGAATAACTATTTCCACTTTGAGGATTTTTTGTTTTATTAACTTTGCTGGCAGCTGATCGGGGTTGTGTGTTAGTTGTGCGTTTCCTTTTTGGAGCCTGTGAAACATTTTTTTTAACAAATGGCCCAGCTGATGTTCCTTCACATGGATCCTCCCCTTCGGATTCATACTCACTTAGAAGGCCAAACTGGTTCTCTGAGACGATTGGCAAAGACTTCATCAGCATGTCTCTATATGATTTCTTAGAGCGGGTTTTTAAAGAAGTCTTGATTTTTTTCCCGGCGCGATATGTACTTCGGACACACCGAGAGAGCATGAGATTCCTCGCCTGTGCAATACAAACACTTGCTTAATGCTTGTATTTCACACGAAGCTTCCGCATGCTTCTCCCCGCACTTAGAGCAGCGTGCCTGATTGCAACAGTAGGCGGCCGTATGATCCAACTGCTTGCAATTCTGGCAGTACATGACCGAAGGCACATAAAGTCTCACAGGTAGACGAACCTTCCCGATCGCAACGTAATCAGGAAGTGCAGTGCCGGAAAAGGTAACACGATAGGAGTGCGACAGGGAAAATGTTCGTTCTTCCCCCTCGCTTGATGCTGATTTCAACTGACGCGCGTCCAGCACCTTGACCGTAGGAAGAGCAGGATCTTTGAATCGGCCAACCCCGGATTCCATTAGGTCATCGACGGTCAAACCCTTTTCGGTTACCACTCCGTCGATTTCCACGTCACGAGCGAGAACGTATACGCGGTATTCGATCGTAAACTTCGGGTCACAAGCAATGGCATTTGCTTCCTTCAGGCTACCAACAACAATGCGCATCTTGTGCGGTCTCATCGGCTGGTAGCTGATTACGGAAGGGTAAGAACGATCAAGGTCCCGGGCGATTGAAATCACATTGGGTGATTTCCCATTAGTTTTGGACCGGATGTAAACTACCCAAGGTCCCGTCGATTCAGGTTGGTAAACCCGACGACGAGGGGGCGGTTTAGGCAGCTCGTTAGCTTCTTGTGGGGTTGGTGATGGTGGGCAGTTGCCAAATACGAAGGGAACTTGAGGGTTAGGGGTCTGTGGAAGGGGAGAAGGAGTATCTTCAGTGTCCGAGAGGTACATCGGTTGTATGTTGAAATTTTGGGAAGACTGTTCCTCTAAAAGATATTCTCCAGTAAGCATTTCCTCTCTAAAAGGAGGATGCATGCCATCCTCGTCGCCGTCATCCGTTAGCCGGTTGCTTTCCGACATAACGGGCAAGAGTGGAGAGTCAAACCTTTACTTCTTTACTTCTTAGTAAGAGAAAAACAAAAGACTCAAACAAAAATTTTTTTGAGAAAAGGAATTAAAAAAAAAAATATTATATATAAAAAAAAACAATTAAAATAATAAGAGAAAGAAAAGGTAAAAGAATATCAAAAACCAAAAAAAAAACTTTTTGGAAGAAAGTATAAAAAAAAAAACCAAAAAAAAACATTTTTTTTTGGACCACTCTAGTTGATCGAACCGCTCTAAGACAACTGGTGCCGAACGAGCAACGTGGATCTCTTTACCAGTCTGCAGATCGGTCTATTATGACGAATGACCTTGGCAATCGTACACAGCAGGGCCTTTTGTTTTCGGCTGATGATGGTTTCCTGCGATGCCGCGCACAAAACTTCACTTTTCCTTTATTACCCGATAACGGTGGGTAAATATCGGGTATATCGATAATAGGATGCCCTAGCGGAATGCACATCCGGATCTAGGTACAGGGCAAATAATTCCTCACACACTATACGCTATTTACAATACACTAGCAGGAGCAAAAAAAACACTACCGCTTGTGGCGAGTGATGTGGAACGAATGAAGTTTAATTTAATGACGTTGGCGATAAATAAGTAACTACTTCACTTTCAGGTGGGACCTCAGCTACGCGGAAACAATGTCTTTTGGAGGAGACCAGTTATTGTTGGTTTCGAAAGGTAAAATAAACGCTTAATAGAATTGAAAAACAATCATAAAGGTACCTAACGTTTTTCTTTTCAGATCTTAGAAACAGAGAAGGTATCAGCCTGAGTCTCGAATCAATGAAGAAAAAGATTTAAAACACACGCGATTGATAACGTTACATGAAGGTAACTTGAGTAACGTTTTACATTTTTCATCAATAACTTAGAACTAAAATTAAAAAACTACCAATTTTTACTTTTGTAAATTTTGTCGATTCTGACAACTTTGATGATTTTGACAACAGCTTTACACTTTGCAAATGTATAACATTTTCCAATAACAGAACTCTGTGACTTTCAAACAATTCGGTATCGATTTTTGAATACGGCGAATGCGCCAACTGTAAACAAATCCAGATAATCACATAAATGCGTTAAACTCTTTATTTTACATCCGAAAATATGATCTTCTTTTAATTTTTCTTATTTTGAAGTTAAATTTAATTTTTTAAATAAGGCGAATAGCTTTTTTATGTGTGTGTAATCCCACAGCACAGAGAACAGACATACAAGCTAGCCCACGAAAGTTGTGTAAAAATCTCAACACCCTTTTGAACCAATTTTTGTCTTTTGGCTGGGCCACCAGATGTCTCCAAACACACCAAAGAGAACTGTCAAAACAAAGCTGACTAAGTTTCAGTCAGTTTTCTATAGGTCGTATGTGCTGCTTAGCATGCTTCAAGAAAATTGCTGTTGAAGTTTCGTTCGAAACTTGATGAACGAACGCTCACCATGTTGCATGAAAAAAAAATCATTATTATCTTTTTGATATTATCTTTTTCCTTCAAATTTGTTAGAAAAACATAGTTTTAAACAGCTGGATGCTAAAATGATATGTGGAAGTTATCCGCTTTGAAATGCCTAGAATCTATACTGCTGGGTAAGACTGATCGTCAAGAATGTTCTTGTATTTGACTGATGCATTCTTACATAAATTACTGTTCAAAAGTGCGAAAACTTAAACCGAAGCTGTTAATTATCTTAACTGTCATAGTAGTGCGAAAATAAAGAAAGTGAAATTTCGCCCAGTTAAAAGTAACTCCGATTTCATTTATTTAGCAATACATTAAAGCCGTCCATTTAACTGAGACATTGGATTAATTCTTCGTGAGTTCATATACGATTACGCCTTTTTGAAAACTGGACACATTAAAGTTGATTTGTAACTTTTGAACGGCGCAATAGATGGCACTGTTTGTAGTCAATTTCTAACGTATTTTTTGGTCGATAGCGTTTGAAATTTTACACACTTTTTTGACGATTTTTTGTTCGAGCTTGTACGTCTGTTCTCTGTGCCCACAGTTCATTCGCCCATTTCCCCTCAAAATTTCGTCGCGAACAAAAAGGCCAATAGTTATTTCGAGATAGAAAAAGGGCATTGAAGTTTTTTAAGTTTGTTTTCCAGGACGAGGAGATGCACAAATCAGTATTTATAAGATCGTTGAATGTTCTAATGTGTTAATGTGATCATTTGGACCCGCTTTCAAGCCGAAATTTGCTTGAATATTGCTTCTTTAACACTAAACATACCGACACTTTGTATATACCTATTCATACCGCGAGCGGTCAAATGACGGCAAACACCGTTTTCGCTAAAACTCCCTTGTTTCTCAACCGATTTCAACCAAATTTATAGTTTTGAAAAGCTTATAATTCGACTCAAATATGTTTCTCAGACAATTTTCAGCTAGAATCAATAACTTTAAAGTTATTTACAGTACAAGAAAAATTTTATGAAAAAACGTGCTTCAGGACAAAGGTTGTAAATCAGTTATTAAGTGCTCGAAAAAAATTTCACTTAGTGCCTGAGAAAGCTGAAGTTAGAAGCTATATGTTGCACATATGGAAATTTTTTTAAAAATTTTCTAAGATCATGGCCACAAAAAATGTAAAAAAGTTGTGTAAAACCCGTACTTTTCAATCAATCAACCGCCAAAACTGTTCCTGTTACAGTAGAAAATTTTGGAAAAGTGAATTGAAAAGTAGACGTAATTTGTCACATTTTGGCATCTTTAGATTTTTAAAATACTAAATACATAATTTTTGACGGCTTTTCAAAGGTAGTTGTTTTGCGAACTTTTTATGAATCTGGATTTTCTGAGACAATTCCTACACCTAAGCTCAGCTTTGCACTGGATTTTGAGTACGTTAACGTAAGGTTTAGGCAATAAAACTATATGCAAAAGAAAGCAAATTTCATACCGGTTCTAGTGGTGTAACTGCATTGGCGGTGCAATGCTTGGCAAAAATATGATAAATAAAACAGTGAACTAGTTTCTGAATTTTGAGAAGTCAGCACAAATTCTTGCTTGGCAGACGGGCGCAATGGGTGGTAATATCTCAATATGTGCAACATTTAGCTTTTAACTTCAGCTTTCTCAGGCACTAAGTGAAATTTTTTTCGAGCTCTGAATAACTGATTTACAACCTTTTTCCTGAAGCATGTTTTTTCATAAAATTTTTCTTGTACTGTAAATAACTTTAAAGCTATTAATTATAGCTGAAAATTGTCTGAGAAACATATTTGAGTCGAATTATAAGCTTTTCAAAACTATAAATTTGGTTGAAATCGGTTGAGAAACAAGGGAGTTTTAGCGAAAACGGTGTTTGCCGTCATTTGACCGCTCGCGGTATGAATATGTATTGCTGATCCACTCTTTTTTTCTATTTCTGCGATAGCTGATTTGGGCTCCCGTAGGGTACCACTGTAAAAAAAATTACAGTATTCAAGAAAAAAATGAGCATTGTTCTACATAAGGATTATTTATCGACTGAAATTAAATCGGATGAACAAGCGGAAAACATTTAAAGATGATTTAATAAAAAGTTGTCAAACAAACATGTATACCAAATATTATTATCGGATTATCTATTGTTTATAAAACAAAAAATTGTGTTTGCCTTGAGCTTGGTCAATCAGCGGTCGAAATCACGGAAAAATGAATAATAAAAAAAAACTGTTTGCGATGGGGTCAATCAGCGGACCAATTCACGAAAAAAAAGAAAACGCTGTAGTTGTTTAAATAAGTTTAGAGTTCGACGACACGGTAGCGATCATTCATTGAATGTTGGATTTCGTGCTATGTTTTGCAGTCGGAGTTATCCGTATAAAGTTTAACTGAAAAGCGGTTAGCGTGTAGAAAACCGACAGATTTTATACTGATTTGACAGATCGCACAAGTTTCGCAGTTATGAGTGCGCAGTCCAATTTTTTGCGATGCGAATGGTATTATTTCCTATAATAGATCATTATCCGTACACAACTCCTTTTTTTAACTTCTCATATACGATTTGTTACATTTTAACGACAACATAATTGAATTCGACCAGCATATAAAGTATCAAAGACGCATTTATCGCATCAAAAATCTTCGTCATGCCAAATTCGTTAATTCTCAGGCTATGGAAAAATGTGTTTTCAATAGTGTTCAATATTTTTTGTTTTGTCTGGGATTTTAACGCTCGTAATTAATTCAATCTCAATGAATACTAAGAATAATAATATTTCATTCCGATGACTTCATGTTTTGTCCTCTCTTGCAAAATAATGATTTGAAGATTGATTCAAGAATTTACTTCTTAACTTTTCAATGAAATTAGTGAGTAAGAGTGAATTTTTTAACTGTGTTTACTGCTCCGGCTAGCCTACCGCACGGAAGGCTACCGTCGCTCGATTAGAAATTTTCCCAGTAACCGCAATATACCACATGCGTTATTCGAAAACCGTAACACTTAAAAAAAATTTAAAAACGCAAAAATACTTGCATTTCAAAAACAAAAATAGTCCTGTCGTTAAATTTGTGAAAAAACAATTATACAAGGCGTAATCATCGTTTAAAGTTCAAAAACCGTCATTTGACCGCCTCCGGTACGTTTAGTGTTAATGAGTGATCCAAAAGGCGAACAGTCATTCTGCAATTCAAAAGGGCACTCCAATTTGGCGAATGAACAAAATGAGAGCACCAGTTTGTGGTAAAAAGTGCCACAGCTATATTTATTAATCTTTTGAAGTAATTAGTACGGAAAAGCTATATTTATCGATCGGGTGATGAAATTAAATCCATTTGAAAGTATTTTAGCGACTTATTTACAGGGCTGGTAGCGAGTCACTTTTTAGTGACTTGGTCACTTTTTTTGGGTCAGTCACTAAAAAGTCACTTTTTTCATCATTTGGTCACTAAAGTCACTATTTTCCGGAAAATGGTCACTTTTATCACCAAAAGTCACTTTTTTCACCGATAATAAACCAATGAAAGAGTAATTTGAATTGCGCGTGTCGATATTGACGGTAGTAACGGTAAATTACTTGATCAGTCAGTCAGAAATTTTTTTCGCCTCCGGCGGAATTTCGGCATCAATCACCCTTGGCTTGAGACATTTCGATCTACGACGTTCACATTATTTGACGTTCGTGAATTGAAACTAATGCCGTTTTCGTTTTTCTCCACTGGCGCGGGGCAAAACTTTCTCCGAATAAACAAACAGAATCGTCACCCGGGACGATGCAAATATATGGTTGCTATAGTCAACCTTATGCTTACCCCCAACACTGACAACTTCTACGGGTTGCAACCGCCTGCTTGAGGTTCAAACCTCGGGCAAAACTTGTGGACTTCTGAATTAATAAACGAACACAAAAACAGCAGTTCGGGCAAAACTCGTGGATAACTAGGTTACCACTGGTAATAAACGAAAACACTATAACTTTGATTGTAGATTCTAGTTTTTAGTTCAATCAACCTTTTGTATTGGAACTCAAAACTTGATATACAAAAACCCTATCTCGTCTTTAGTTAGAATGGGTTTTTATGAAGAAGTGTAACTAAGATTGAGATTGAAACGAACCATTTTTTTTATGAAAAAAAAAATCTTTTATGTCATAACAAATGTTATGATGATATGAAATATTCTTTAAAAAACAATTTCAGACTCAATTTTATTCGGTGTTTTTCGTTCTTCTAAATACTTAAAAAAAGGGTTGTAAAAATTTACACAAGGCCACAAAAATTACATTTTTTTAGGTGCAATGAATTTAAACGGTAATTTCAACTTATTTGGGTTCCCCGAATCTAAATATGTATGCTATATTTCTATCAGCTTTTATATTCATTATTATTTATTTCGTTTTTGGTTTAATTACCGTACAGACTGATGACTTAAAAACTAGGAAATTCTTCTTAAGCCTATTTTAAAACGACGTTTGCACATACTAAAATTAAACAAATTATACACTAAATTAAAAAGTTCACAACACTTGTCAATAGGGTGGTTTTGGCCATAGGCAGTACGGTGGCGAGGAATAGAAAGAAACTGGCGTTGTCGAAGTGTTCTCGTTGGTACATAAATGTTAACACGTTGTAGAATGTAAGCACAGTCAATACGGTTGGTCAATGTGTCGAATATAAAACCTTGCTGCAGTTCGACGCGCCGCTTTTCGAGTGAGGTTAGACATATCAGAGCACACCTTTCCTCGTACGGTGGTTTTGTTATTGAAATGAAAATAATTTAAAATCTTTAGAGAAGTTTCTGCACTTTCTTTTTACAAAAACTCAAATCAAAAACATATTATTTAGAAATAAAAGTTTTATATGAATTAATGAGCTTTAAATAGAATCAAGTTTTTTACACTTTCTGCTGTGATGTCAAAAATACTTGTAATGACATTTTTCCATAATCAGTTATCTATCAATTTTACTAGTAATAAACTCTTTATTACCAAAACTCAATGGCCGAATTTGACAAAATTTCTAGTTGAGGACACTATTTACCAAATCAATAATTGAAAAAATAAGCACCAAAATGGTTATGATGAAACATGTTTATTGAAAAAACTCTTCCTGAAATGTTTTTAAAAACTAATCTTTTTTATTTCCATACTGTTTTTTCAATTTTTTAAATAAATCTACCGAATTTTATTGTACAGTTTTTTTTCAATTTTATAATCAACTTGCCGGATTTTTTTTAATCAAACTTTTTAATTTTTTAAGACATATTTTTAACAATTGTTTCCTTGTTTTTAAATTCTAAATTTTCGTGTTCTTCAACCATACGCCTTTAACTCCAAATTTTAAATAAAAAAAACATAATTTCAACCTTCTGTTCTTTCAGGACCCAATATTTTAATCAAAAGAGACAAAATACTCAGAGCTTGTAATTCAAAGCTTAAAAACCTGCGATTGAAACTTTAAAAACTTTTTATTAATATTTTTTATATGAAATCATATATTTGGATCGATCATGATTTTTAAATTAATCTCAAAAGTTTGAAAAATTGTTCTAAGTAGCAACTTTCAAAATAAATTTTAATACGCAGTGTTAATAACAAAAGTTTTGAACTCATTATTTTTATTTTTTTATCAGTTTTTATCATTCACATAATTACTCATTTTCTAACATTTCTTTGTCAGTGTAGTTGAACATGGAGGATTTTACTTTATTAAAGTTTTTATGTCTGGCTTCTATAACTGGCACTTTTAAAATAATTATAAATATACTCTTCTTTTTATAAAATTAAATTAAAACATCAAACATTGAATAAATTCGGTTCAAAATTCATTTCTTATTCAGTAATCGGTAATTTACATTTTAAATCGTGTTTAAATATTTTTTGTTCAAATTAAAAAATTACAGCGGAATTTCTCCCTAAACTTCCAGTTAAAAATGAGGAAAAGAATTCCAAATTTAGATGAATAAAAATTAACAATTATTATCATTTTCCTAACATCTATTCTTTTGTACAAGATTTTACATTTATTTTAGAATTCAGATATTTTTTAATTTTAAATTTGCTAAGAAATTCTTTTGAAACTAATTTATTTCTTACTTTCTTGACTTATCGAAAATTTGAAACATTTATTGTAATATGTTTCCAAAATTTTGTTTATCAGTCATTTTTTTAGTTTTTGTGTTGAACATGAGTGACAAATGGTGTAAGAAAACCCTTTCCTTTTCAATTGTTTATTTTTGGTATTGTTATTAATTTTATCTAAATTTGAATTTTGAAAACCCCCCCGGAAGGGTCCATCGCACGGGCCTGACTGGTCACATTTTTTGTACTTCAAAGTTATTTTTTCGTTCTACATAGTCACTATTTGGTCACTTTTTTCGGTCCTCAAAGTCACTATTTAGTCACTTTTTTTCAAATTTTGGTCACTAAAGTCCCTACTATTTCATTGTCAAACCGCTACCAGCCCTGTATTTAGGAAAATGGTTGTACGCAACTAAATAGGAAATTGATTTTATTTTCTGAAACTTGGAATGCGTTTTTCTCAAAACAAAGGTCTTTGCGTGTATGCCCTTTTCAAAAATCGTTAACGAATTATATATATTTATGATAACTTACACTCTAGTGCTAACATTCAAAACCTTCATTTATAAAACGAGATTGCGCACTCACAACTCTGATTACTTGCAACGAAGTCGATACATCTTTAGGGCAAAAAATAAAATATAACCTCCAAAAATAAAAATCATAAACAACCGCTCTATGATTAAAACCAAAGTGATACAGTTTCTGAAAAAAAAAACCGATTATTGTAGCATTTGTAGCGTGATAACTGTAAATTTTTAGTATTATTAGTTTTTAAGTTGTAACATCGCGTTTCTATTTTGATTATTTTTGTTTTTCTTTATATTTAGTCGATGTAAATTTATCGTAATGTTCTCATAATGAAACTCTTCAAAGGAAATTTTTTCTATCTAGATTCTTATGTTATCTCATTTAGTTATATACATTAAACATTTTTTGTCAATTTTCAAAAGTTTTGACAATTTTAACATTTTTGAACATTTTGAAAATTTTCACAATTTTGAAAATTTTCACAATTTTGACAATGCCGACAACTTTGGCTGTTCTGACAGTTTCGACAATTTTGACGATTTCGACTATTTGAACAATTCAATTGAATGGTTAGGAATAATTAGGAAGTTAGAAATTTTGAAAATCTGAAAAATGTCAAAAACCAAAAAATTCAGAGAGTAATATGGTCAGTTTTGTTGGAAACAAAATTTTGTACATAGACAGACAATCAGGTAATATTTTTCAGTTATAATGCAAACTGAACTTGCAGAAAATCTTTCGGAATGTGCCAAATCCCTAAATCAATCTCAAATGAACGAAGTAACAACAATGCCAAGCATTTCGTTAGTACATCATATCTCACATGACACCTTTGCAAATGATTCAATCTATGCGATTAGGTTACCTGCAATGAATCATCTGAACATTGACCCGAGACTGATTGCGAAACGTTATAACTCGAAAGGACTTGTTTCACAGCAGTTTTTCGTTTCACTATCCTATATCAAGGTTCACCACCAGACAGCTGCCAGACAGAGTTCGTCTACACTTGAGTGAGGTGATGACTAGTGCCTTAGCTTTGTTTTGTTGCACTTTGCTATCGCTAGCTTCGATGCTAGTCTGTCAACCGGTACCCAAAATTGAAAATGAGAATGGCTGCTACCTCAACGATTTGAGATTGAGAGACCTTCTACCTTGTACAGAAGTTGAGGTTTCCGTAAATCGATCGCTTTTGTATTTTGAAGTTTATAGGCCTTTAGCTGAGCGGAATCCTTCAACGGTTTATACAATTTTGGACACAATCGGAAGCAAGCAACCCACTGAAACTTGCTGGGAAAATATTTTAGAAAATCTTGCTATCACCACCTGTATCGGATACACTTTAATTGTTGGAAACGATGAAAGAAGAGTTTTGATTGGTTTCCAATCGGGATCCACGTTATTTTGTTGGATGCTGGAGCCGGCCAAACATAAATGGAAAGCTGCTAGTGAAAGTGGCATCTTCATCGATTGGAACACCTTTGCTTTCGGCTTGAAGCGTAAAACTCAGATCGATGTCCCCCTTCTCCCGTCAACGAGTCACTATGTAGCATATAAAATAATGTTTTGGAACTGTTATACGATAACGGAGAGATTGGTGCAGTTCTTTTTTGACCAAAATCAGAAATCTTTTGACAAATTTCCTTCCTTTGACAAAAATCTGACATCTATCGACAAACTTCCTCCCGTTGGCCAAGATCTGACTTCTTTTGATAAACTTGCTTCCGAAAAATTTTCAAAGGATGTTCTAGCTTTGTCAGTGTATATAGCACTAGTTCTGATACTCGTATGGCTTTCATGTATCGAACCAGTTCCAGATTTGAGCACGGGGAATCAAAAGGTACCTAATAGAGACCCTCGCTATAGAAGAACTATAAGAACAAAAACAATTTGTCTTTTTACCAAAAAACCTAAAATCAAAAATAGCAAATTAGGAATTGTGAAATTGATTTGAACAATACCCATACAAAACATATTATTAAAGGAATTCCTAGTGCGCTAATCCGAAACTGGGATTAAATGTCGCTCAATATCTAGCCCCTCTTAACAAACATGTTTGAATAAATATACTTAAATTTTGGGGTTCAAATTTATTTGTCGATTTGTCGATCAAAAATAAAAATTCAAAAACTCACTGTGCAAAATTTTGATAAAGTGTTTCCAATACCTTTATTTTGCAGTACATTTATCAAATATTGTCTAAAATTAGGTGTTGTTTTACCAAATACCGACTTTGGGCAAATGGCTCGGTATATACTTCTAAATAAGATACACCGGGGTAAGTGTGGACGGTTTTTCGTATAGTTCAACTTTAAAAAATCAGCAGTGGAGCAATTTTCATAAAATTACATTCAATGTGATGCAGAACATGTTTTTTACAAACACTGATGAGATGAGCTCGATAGAAGCAAAGCGAGAAAAGTTATCACGTAAATTGTAAATTTATGGGGTAAGTGTGGACGGTAGATTTTCCCTTTGATTTCTCAGAAAATTTTCAAAAAATGTGTGTTTTCTTGGTTGAATACGTTATTTTATTGCTCGAACCGTCCAAAATTTTGAAAACAAAATTCATGATACAATTAGTAAGGCATCTTTCAATAATTATTGTGTGTGATTTATGTTGCAACACACGAGATCCGATTTTGTCAAAAACACAGAACAAACTTTACCCAACTTTTCATGATCCGAATGCTAAATATAGCTAAATAATACAATTCATGAAGGATATAGGACAGAAAATTGAAAAAAAAGGGTAAACATCAAGTCTTTTTAAAGCCCTTAATACCCCAGCCAGGGGTTGGAGACAAAATTTTAATTTTTTGTAAATAAACTCCTTTTTCTTTATTTTTAACCAGCCAGCCAGCTAGTTTACGAGAAATTTGCAATTGAAAAAGATGCAGATCGTAGTTGAAAATAAAAAAAATCCAACAAAGTCGCTTTAAACATCCGTTATTGTCTGAATCGTATCTTTTTCACAGTTATTAGATAGATTACAAGTAAATTGAACATTCTGCATTAAAAGTTTTTGAAAATGGTGCACAGTATTGTTTTAATAGCCATCGTCCACACTTACTCCGCGTCCACACTTACCCCGGTGTACCTTATATTGATTTTCAATGTTTTTAAAAATCTATTATTTGTATGTATTCAAAATGAATGTTTGTCTGTCTGCTCCCTATGAACTCAAAAACTACTGAACCGATCAATGTGAAATTTGGTATATGAGAGTATTTTAGGTTTCTTTATAATACTTTCAAACCGTTCCGACTCAAAAGAAGCGTGCTCCCATACAAAATTCATATAATTGTGACACAAAACATACAATTTCTAAGCGATTTCTATTAAACTCTATACAAAAGAAATTATTTTTATAACGATATGATTCGTTGTAGTTGGACAAGTTTTGATATATTTAGACGATTTATTCTATTAAAACCTTCTACCATTGTTAAAAGGGGGAGGGTCTCATATAAATCTATTTAAAATGTGACAGAACTCGAACAATTTTCAAACTATTTACCAAATTTCGGATGGACATCGGCAAAGACCCACGCAACGAAAATGGACTAGCGATTTGAAACTTGAACCACTGACCATACTGACTGGACATTCGATTTCGTTTTCTGGATAATTTTTCCAACAGTACGCAATGTCGATTCCAGAGTGCGCATTGATCGATTTGAAGAAATGCTATCCCAGTTAGGAAATGCCACCCAACTTTAAAAATAAAACACGCAATTTCTACGATAAAATCGGGCTAAACAAGACCATTTTTCCTACAGGGCATTTTTTGTCAAACTTTTCAGGTTCGCCACCTGCCGTCGGTATTGCGAACCTGCAAAATCTGATAACAAAAAATTAGACAGAAAATGGTTGAATTTTTGTTCTAAGTGTCATGTCAGTGTGAACTGCCTATATCTAAATTTTGTAGGCAGTACCCGCGTGCTTTCCAACGAACCAATAGGGTTGTTTTTGACATTTCTCACGCACACTTGTTGAGCGTGTACATATGAGACGGAACAATTAACCTCAAAAACTCTCGGTACAAAAACGGGCAGCCGGTCGACACACATGGTCGTTTTCGAGGTTGATTGTCCCAAAACTGAAAAGTATTTGTGATCCAACTAGCATAATATCACGAACACTACCAGCGCCAAAAAGGACTATTGAAGTGCCGTAAATTCGACATCTTAGTGCTGAAGAAGGTATGATGGAAGAGCTCTAGGGTACGTGCGTTTCGAGATGATCATACCACCTACCAGAGCAGCGGCAACACACACGAGCTAGGAACAGCTTTTATAGTGATGGAAGAGATGAAAAAACGCGTGATTGGGTAGTGGCCGATCGACCCACGAATGTGCCGGTTGAGAATCAAGAGTCGGGTCTTCAACATCAGCATTATTAACGTACACAGCCATCACCTCGAAAGTACTGGTGACGACAAAAACGAATTTTACGCGCAGCTGGAGCGTGAATACGACCGCTGCCCAAAACATGATATCAAGATTGTTATCACGGATTTCAACGCCCAGGTCGGCCAGGAGGAATTCAAACCGACAATAAAAAGGTTCAGCGCGCACCAACTGCCCAACGGAAACGACGTAAGATTCATAGATTTTGTCGCCTCCTAACGAATGACCGTACGTAGTACCTTTTTCCAACACCTCCCTCCACACAACTACACCTGAAGATCACTGTACCAAACGCCATCACGGATCGACCACGTTTTGATAGACAGTCAGCATTTCTCGGATATCATCGACGTCAGATTCTGTCGAGGTGCCAAAATCGAGTCAGACCATTATCTGGTGATGGTGACGATGCGCCCGAAACTCTCCGTAGTGAACAACATACGAGACACACGCCCGCCTAGGTTAAATATCGCACGACTGAAGCAACCTGAGTTCGCAAAAGACTACGCGCAATCGCTCGAAGCAGCGCTGTCGGCAGAGGGCGAGCTTGACGAAGCCCCGCTCGAGGACTGTTGGGATACCATCAAGACAGCCATCAACAGCATTGCGGAGAACGAGGGTGATGCACCCGTCGAAACGGACATTCGAAGAGGCGGCGAGTCTGAATTTTCCAGGAGAAAAAGCGCCGGCTGGAAGAGGAGGAGCTGGAGCAGCTGCATCGTTCCCAGGAAACACGAAAGTTCTATCAGAAGCTCAAAGCATCCCACAAATGCTTCGTTTCTCAAGCCGAAATGTGCCGGGATAAAGACGGAGGCATCCTGACAGACGATCGTGAGGTGATCAAAAGGTGGAAGCCGCACTTCGATGAACACCTGAACGACGCACATGCAGGAGATCAAGACGGTGGGGGAAGGTACATCGCCGGCGTAGCCAACGACGTAGAGGAGCCACTCCCAACGATGAGTGAAGTTAAGGAAGCCATTCGCCAGTTGAATAGCAACAAATCGACTGGCAAGGATGGCATCGCCGCTGAACTCATTAAAATGGGGATAATATGTCCCATCTACAAGAAAGGTGACAAATTGGACTGTGAAAGCTCCCGGCGATCACTGTCCTGGAGGCGCGTACTAGTGCTATCCCGAATCCTAGTCCGCCGCCTTACGCCACAAGCAAACCGATTCGTGGAAAGTCATCAGGCCGGCTTTACGGAGACGTGGTCTACGACTGACCAGATCTTCACATTACGGCGAATCCTCCGAAATTGTCGTGAACACCAAGTGCCTACGCGCCATATATTCATCGACTTCAAAGCCGCATACGACACTATCGACCGTGACCAGCTATGGAAAACCATGGACGAGAGC
>NC_073693.1:350083726-350099726 GCF_029784155.1 Uranotaenia lowii
CAGTTTTTATATGTAGGAATGGCTGTTATATTAGCATGTTTTGAAACATTCTGCGCAAAAAAACAGTTAAATTTACAAATGGTTTTGCTTTAATGCTGATATTAGTAAACTCCGTTTTAAGGCGGGGTTGAGTTAAGTTGGGTTGGAAGAAATTCTAGAAAATATCGGAGCAAGTTGAAAATAAACAATTTAAAATCAAATCTTTCCTGACGCTGAAATGCGCAATATACAGGGTCGGATTTAGCCATCGGGGTGCCCGGAGAATTTTCATTACTCTGATTACCGGTCCAAGAAGTTCACTTCTTCATAAGCTTGATGCAATCCTAATTTTTGATTAAGGGATCTTAGCATTTTCAAGGCGTTCAAGCGGTTCCAAGTATTTATTTACTGATCAAATCACCAATCACACCTCAATTAAACCCGGATAGTTAAAAAAGGGGTCTCATTTCCGTTTAACAGCAAGATAGTGCTGCCGTCTACGATTTTAAATTGAAAATTGACTGACTGAAAAAAAAATTAATAAGCAGCCAGTAAGATATCTATTCAAATATATCATAGAATTGAAAATTTTTGAGATTTTTTAAAATTTAAATTTAAATTAAATTTTTTTTTGGTGAATCTTCAAACAAAGACTATGATGGGAGAGTGGGGTAACTTGGGCCACGGGGAAACGTGAGCAACTCGGAATATCTCGGATGTGAGTTGAGATAAAAATCTCAATCCAACTGCTATCGTCGTCACTCTCCGTAACCATATGCTTCCAAATGTTGTTAACTTGTGTACGCATCGTATGCTTCTTCTATTTGACTAGAAAAAATGTACTTACGTAGAGTTCATAACAAAAATATGCTCGTATGCTGATGGTCGTAGTTTTGTCTTGCTCTTTCACATGGAAAAGGAATTTTTCATAAATTATCAAAAAGTCACTCCAACGCAACAAATTTGCAAATCATAACTTATGGGGAGTCATTGGCCGCATAAATAACGTAGGGTATCTTGGCGTTTTTATACACATTCATAACTTAAAATACATTTTTCATTCCTGTGAAGTTTTCTTAGGCAAAATTTAAAGTTATGTAATATATTTTGTCAAAATTGAATGCGATAAAGACGAACATTAATCCATTACAAGGAATTTTGATAAAACGTTTTTGGAAACTTTTCCATCATAACCAAATTTTTTTTATTTTCTCACCTGCAATTGCTTTTTTTTAATATGTCTTTATAGGTATAGCAATAAAGTATTTGATATATAGGAGAATATCCTGTAGAGCAAAAAAAATGTATTAACAAAATCCTAGATCCTGAAAACTAACTTAACAGTAGAGAGAGCAAATTTCTGCGTTGGAAGACTGCATCGATTTGCCTCTGAAGTTGGAAATGACTTTGTTAGCAACCGATTCAATGCCCGCAATCCGATGAAGGTGCTGTGCCAAGGTGGAAGCCACAAAATCATTTTCAGAACCTTGTTCTGAATCCTCTGGATGGCTGTCTTCCTCGTCGCGCAGCAGCTAGACCAAATCGAAACTTACCTGCAATTGCTTTAAAATTGCTTAATGAATAATGAAATTACAGTTTTGAGTCAACTCATAAACTTTGCATGTTATTCGGTCATTTTGGATTTGGTGGCCTACCATTCCACACAACTTTTCAAAATCCGAAATTTTTTTTTAAAAAGTCAGAACCCGGGAATTTTTTTTTTTTAACATGACAAATGATACGTTAAAAATGTAAAACATCGTAACATTTATCTTTTACATTTTATCTTTGATAATGAAAAAGTAATGGAGCAAAAAAAAAACTAGCCCGTGACACTTCATTCCCCTTATTTAAATGCTTTGCATTTCATATTTGATTACTTGGTATGTGCTTTATCGAAAGCTGAATTGGGATTTTTTTCTCATGACAATTGGGAAGTAACTTTAAAACTTTAGACTTTAAATCCACAATATAAAAATAAAACAAACTAAATTTAATTTAAATTCCATTAATTTAATAGTATCTATTGTAAAATCAGCAGGAAGATAAGATTAATAATATCGACATATTTATGTTACAAGATTCACTCAATAAAATTTGCTGTTTACAGATGAGTATGTCATGATGGAAAATAAATTTGAGATTGGTCAATTGGAAAATTTTCTGCATTCTCTCTCTCTCTTCATCACTGTTGCATATGCAATTTCTCTTGTTCTACACGCTCCCAATACTTTCACCACATTTGGGTAAACAGAATTGCTCACTTTTTCAAAACCTTTCTCATTTTGAGAGGAATTCTGCAGCACTGCACTGTCTGTACAATCAACACTAGGCACAGTTTTCAATCTTAAATACATCAATCTATCATCATATCAACCTTATTCTCTACAGAGTATAGTTTTGATAAAGAAGAATCAATTGTATAAAACTTCAGCTCAATCAATTGGAAAAGTTTCAGTTTGGTTTTTAAATCTTAAATTGATCATCGGAAAAAGGGTGTTTACATAAATTTTGCATTATTCCTACTTATACTTATGCTTACAAAGCGAGCACTCCAGATTGCCCGGTTTTATTGATTTTATTCCTAGCAAAGCTCGAGAAAACTCAGAAATTTCAATTATGTTCAATGCTTTCCTTCAATTGCTTCAATTTTTCATGTCATTTATACTCAACATTTTTGCGATAATTGCTTGGATAAAATGTTTGAGTGTTTACGGAAAGTGATTAAATTAATTTTAAGTAAACATAAATCATTTTATAAATTGCATATTTCTATAATTCCTCTCAAATTGTTTAAAAGTCTCAGATTCCTCGGATTTATTAGGACATGTCAGCGTTTAGAAAACTGCGTTTTGAAAATATTTAGAAATCATAAAATTCTAATTGGACTAAGTATTTTTTTTTACAAGTTTTACCTTAGTGGATGATTTTGAGAGATTGAGATTCGATTTTATTCGATAAGAAATGAAAATTCAAGGAATTATTCATAACATGTATCTTGATTATTCATCAAATAATCACTGCATCCTACACATCAAAAGTTATTTCCTGTAAAATTACGCAAATGTCCTGTAACAAAAAGGAGAAGGGCATTTACCGTAATTTTACAGGTCGAAAAACAAATTACGTGACATTTAATTTTTACTTTTTAGTGTACAACTATTTTACAGGACATTTGCTGAAATAATAAATGAATCTCCGTTAACTTTTAAGGAAACCAATTTAAAATTACAGGTTTAGTCGATTACAGGTTGATTTATTTTAAAGGTTGCAGTTTCAGTGACACGTAATAGTCAAAAAAATTTCTGTGTACTTTAATTGGTCCGAATTTTGTGTTAAAATATACGAAATCTTATGTCCTGATTTTGTCTTGTTTAAGTAAAGAAACCTTCCCGATTTGGTCAGGAGGCTCCCTTAATTTATGTTAGAGTAAATTTATTCGAGATATTATTTCACAGGGGACTTTTTACTGTTATAGTATATTCCGATTTTCCAGTTTCGTTTTTCTTTCCTTGAATTCAAGAACTTAAAATAGTATTATTGAAGTATCGCACAACATTTTGCCCTTGGTGGGACCGGGACAATCCCCCTCGTTGCGCCCAATAAATAAACAATTTGTTTACAAAATTTCCACGTAGCACTTACTAAAATCAGATAGAATAACACTCTGATGATGGAATAAAACATCATTTTAAGCTGGATTGTGAAACTCATTTATAACATATTAGCTGATCCCGTACGAACTTCGTATCGCTTTTGACCATTAATATGTAAAGAAAACTTTAGAATATTGAATCCAATGCTTTTTTTTCTATAATATTGGATAAAACCTTCAGCAGTGTTTAAAGTCGCCACTTTTTCTTGTCTTGTCTTCAACTTGAAATTCAAATTAAGAGGTTGATTGACTTTTTAATAAAATACATGTGAGCGTGTTTTTGTCTCGATCGACATTTTAAAAGAAACATGCATTATTTGTTTACATGTACGATTCTTTTGTTTAACTTTCACATTGAAATTGAATACCAAGTATCAATTGGCTGCCTCTAACAAAACTAATGCACAAAACACTGTTCTTTCAACATGGACGACCTCTTTTACCAACCTATGGCCCAAAATTCGATTCTAAAATCCCTTTTGCGATGTTTTCAATTTAAATCCGAGGTATTGTAACGCCAATAACTGGAGAACAGCGAACAGTTAATAATGGCGACCCCTTTTCACGACTCGTGCGCTGGAACCTGCTACCAGTAATCAATTTTTCTTATCTCATAACCCCAATCTGCCGATTTTCATCTCAATCCGATACTTAATCGCGACAATATCCCGAAAACTGTAAGCAACAAATATGGATGACCAAGCATGGAAAAAAACGCATCGGAGTTCGATCAATTTACCATCGGTGGTGAATTTGTTCAGTTCTTACTGCCAATCAAAGCAATCGGGACTGGAAAAAGTTAACACACCAAAATGAACACTAACGATTGCAATCCCGAACGAATGAACTTTGACAAGCTTCGGGTAAACGAACCGAAGCACGACACATTCGCTGCAGTAAACTCCCAGTGATTTTATAGTTCATTTTCCGCTCCGCAGCGAAACAAATCCGAGGCGGGCCGCTTCGGATTTATTTCGCAGCGAAGCGGAAAATGAACGGTAATGAATTTTTTTGGATTCGCTTTTTATTTTCACCACGATGATTGACAAACACAATCACCAAACGATTGCAATCCGGAATTTTCCGGTAAAGGATTAAGCCATCGGGTGTTTATTTATCGGCTAAATTTGTGTGTTACGGCTCCCGCGTTCTCCAACGTTGTGTTTTTATGATGTGTCCTCAAGTTCGCCTTTTCCGCTTCAGGAAAGAAATAAGTTGGATGCCTGACAGGAGTTCGAAGCAGCTAGATACATATTTTGGGTTCAAAACAATTATCATCAGTAGCCATGTGTCCAAACATCGGATTTTACAAACAAGTTTAAATGTTTTTCAATGGAATAAAATTTATAATAATAAAATCATTCGTGCTGCAAAGCGAAATAAATTCCCGAACTTTCCGAAACCAAGTTCAAATACGCCTGAAGTTATTCCTATCCTTGCCTAATATAAAGCGTTTACATACTCGTGTAGTACACTTACTAGCTCTTTGTGTGTAATATTCTAATTTTTATGTTTCGCATCATATTAAATGCTGACATGTGTCTTTATACACAGTAAATGAAAATTACCGAGATCGGTAATTTTTTTACCGAAATCCTAACCAGATTTGTAAACCATCGACATTCTCTCTGACAGTCACACAGCCTGCTTCCATCAATTTCACTGTTCTTGACATCAAACGAATGCGACCAAATACTAACGCAACAGCCGACTACTATCATGTCGGAAATGTCACGCATTCCCCTGTGCGTGATTGTCGAATGAAATTTCGTGTCATGGTACACGAGAA
This sequence comes from Uranotaenia lowii, assembly GCF_029784155.1. Lineage (NCBI taxonomy): Eukaryota > Metazoa > Arthropoda > Insecta > Diptera > Culicidae > Uranotaenia > Uranotaenia lowii. Next base: position 350,089,150 of record NC_073693.1, read on the forward strand.
TGATGATTTTATGGTCAAACGACCGAAATTTCCGACAGTTTATGACGTCGCCTGTCCCTTTCACGCAGTAGAAGTTATAGGCTCAATAAACGAAGGTAATCCTTTCTGTTCACTCTCTCCTGCGTAAAAAATATCCGCTGCTGAAAAGTGCCGGGCGTGTTTGGATGTGTTGGTCGAACAATGTGGAATGACTAATTAGCAACGCATAGAATGATAGTCAAATGACTAACCACTACAAATATGCGAAATATGATTTGAAATTTTTTGCTCTCCGATCAAACAATAGCGCATTCCATGAAAATCAAGAGCGATGTGTTTGTGACCGTCTCCGAAAAAGTTCAAACGATGGTGACCGCTTACAAGACTGAGGCCGATGACATAGTGTGTTCGGATCAAGGCAGTAAATAAGCAACACTTATTTTGATAGCAAGTTGCTTCAAAGCTAAAATTTTATAATTTTTCAGAATTGTGAACTTAATTAATAATGGATTTCAGAAACTTACATTTAAGTGCCTTTGTAATAACGGAAATGCCAGCGGATATAGATTGAGGTTATATCTTTGATTTTCAGATGAGTCGTTTTGGGTCAATCAGCACTTCCTAGTAGATTTTAATGTAAGATTAACTATATCTGACTAATAAATTTAACTAAGATTTATTTTTGGTAAAAATCTTACCAAAATCTGTTAGAACAGATGACAATTTTTCACGACTTGCTGCTACAGAAATTAAGGCCAAAATTCCCAACTATAAAGGTAAAAGTTAAGGTAAAAATAACACTTGAATAAATCCTCTCGATTACCTACACTTTCATACAGAAAATATAACTGAATATAACCGGGTTTAAACTAGATTTTCCAATAAATTCGAGATTTGCCAAACTACAACTTTGTGAACACGTTTTTCCAATTTCACAGATTTTTCATAATGACATTCCGCTTTTGCTACATTCTAAACAACTATGTAAATACGAGAGCCTGGGACTCACATCTCATTTTCATCCAGCTTACGAGGGGCTTCGCCAACATTCCCCCCTTCGTGATGTTCCGGGATCGTCGATACCTTGTCTTTCCTGGAATCCTTGATATCCAATCGCGCCAACCTGACTGCTGAATATAAACCTACGCCATTGGGCGTCCTGACATACGCCCGACGAACTTCTCCATCAGATGCTGGTATTACTTCCAGTACACGCCCTCGAATCCACCCGTTCCGCTTTTTTTCGTCCACGATAATTACAACATCACCTGGCTGCAAGGGCTTTGTGGCTTCGAACCATTTCGAACGTCTCGTTAGTGTAGGTAGATATTCTTTAATCCACCTCGTCCAAAAAATATCTACAAGTCGTCGAGTCAATTCCCAACTATCCCGTAGTACGCTACCGCTCAGTAAGGTTTCGCTCATGGGTTGTGTTACTGCCTGATCTCCAATCACCAAAAAATGATTTGGCGTTAGTGCTTCCGTTTCCGCCGAGTCAAGTGGCACGTATGTAAGTGGGCGAGAATTCACGATCGCTTCGGCTTCCAACACTACCGTTTCAAGAACTTCGTCGCATGGATTTTGTGCATGATTTGCCACTGCTTCCATCGCGATTTTGATTGAGCGCACCATGCGCTCCCAAGCGCCTCCCATGTGGGGGGTTGCGGGTGGATTTAGGTACCACTGTGTAGAGGCATTAGTAAAGGTAATGGCACATTTCTCATGAATCGGTTGTAACTGCTCCAATAATATATTTCTCGCGCCTTTGAAATTTGTCCCTTGATCCGAGTAAATCGTACTTGGTGGCCCTCTTCGAGCGATAAACCTACGGATTGCTAGAATGCAGGAATTAGTAGTTAGAGAATGGACTACCTCTACATGAACTGCCCGAATAGTCAGGCAGGTGAATAAGGCCACCCAGCGTTTCACCAAACTGCGCCTCTGCTTGACCTGCAACGGGCCGAAGTAGTCGATGCCAGTATGTGTAAATGGTTTGATATTTGGTGTTAGACGCACAACTGGCAGGACGGCCATTTTCGGGGGATGTGGAACTGCTTTCCGCAATTTACAAAGGGGACATTCTTTAGCAACTTTCTTAATCACAACTCTCAGATTAGGAATGTGGAATTTCTGGCGCATTTCGTTGCAAACTGTTTCATTATTCGCGTGGACAAAACGTTTGTGATACTTCTCAACAAGGAGATTTGCCAGCAGATCGTGGCCTAGTGGATAGCATACTTGTCTTCTAAGCCAACGTTCATGAGATCGAATCCCGGTCGTGACATAACCTGGCACACATAGTATGATGAAGGTTGGCGGTTATAGCATTAGTGAAATGCTAGCCGTGTATACCTTGGAATTGTACGCCTCAATAATGCAGCACATGCATGTGGATGGATCTTTTCAAGGGAACTTAGATTGCACTTGGAGATCCTACCTTGATATGTGTGTGCTCGTAGTGCTACCGGTAAACAACTGCAGCTTCAACCAATAGTGCAGGGGTGTCAAGTAGCATAGCAAAGTAAAAATAGTAACGCGGGGTAATACCACAATAGATCAACTTAATGGTCGCAGTGGACTCTCTCCCCAACAGGAAAAAAAAAAAAAAAAAAAAAACAAGGAGATTTGTAAGCGGGTGATTTTTAGGCAAAATAATAGGGAACTTTGAATGGAAGGGTACACTTGGTGCCGATCTGATTCTACTGTCAATATGCATCACGTTTGCTTCATCAAGAAAAGGGGATAGTTGGTATAATGGACTGGACTTGCCTAGTGTGGTTTTTGATTCCGACTCGTTGTTTTTCTGTAGAATTCCCATCTCTTCAGGATAAACTTCTGTCTGTACTTGGTGGAAAATTAAATTCTCGGCAGCCTGAAATTCCTCAGCCGTGATTGGTCCGCAAACCTTCTGCTTCCGGAACGCCTTGGTAGCTCTTAATACACATACCATAGACCGCAATAGCCGATCTAATGTCGAAAAACGAGAAATATCTATTGTTGTATCTACTACTTGCCCGTGATAACAGAATACTGCTCGGAGATCTGTGTCAGTTTGTTGTGCCTCCTTGGGATCAATCGGCCAATCAACCTCTGATTGACGTAGAAATTCCGGACCGGTGTACCATCTGGAATCTGGGGTGAAAATTGGACCATTTCCCCACTTAGTCGCTTCATCTGCCACATTCAACTTGGTTGGAATGTGCCGCCATTCATCAATAGAAGTAGTAGTCAGTATTTCGCCAACTCTATAGCCCACAAATTGATGATACATCCTGCTGTCCGAACGCAGCCAAGCCAACACGGTCTGGGAATCTGTCCAAAGGTATCGTCTTTTAATTGGAAGATCGATTGCTGCAATAATACCGCTGAGAAGCCTTGTTCCAATTAACGCCGCTTGTAGTTCGAGACGGGGGATTGAAAGTGGGCGCAAGGGAGCAACTTTGGTTTTAGCCGCAACAAATGCACTGAGGGGAACATCATTCACTTCTGCTCTTAGATAGGCGACGCAAGCATACGCTGCCTCGCTTGCGTCCACGAAAATGTGGATTTGTATGTTTTTTAATTCGCTACTCAAAACGCCTCTAAAATAGCATCGAGGAACTTCGACCCGGTCTACTTGTTTCAGCATACTGCTCCAACGAATCCAGTGATCAAACAGCTCTTCGGGAATCAAATCGTCCCAGCCAGAACCGTACTTCCACACCTCCTGCATTAGTATCTTGCCATGTATTATAAAATGTGCTACTAGCCCCAACGGATCAAATAGACTCATTATGGTTTTCAGGACTTGTCGCTTTGTTGGCCTTTTTTGTTCCTTTAGTAACTCCGCAACATTTTGATGAAGGCTCGTATCGAAAGTAAGACATCCTGACCAGGACGCCACGTCATGCCTAAAACTCTCTCAGGTTTCTCGGGTTCGGCCAGTCCTGGCTCTAGGCTCAGGGATTTCATCTCCGGACAGCTTGTCACTCCTAACTCTCTCATCACTTCTGAGGAGTTCGATATGAAGTTACGTAACTCGAATCCAGCCATTGCATGAACCGTTTTGACGTCGTTGGCTAATTTCACTGCTTCCGCCACCGAATCCACACTTTTCATGTAATCGTCCATGTAGTGGTCATTAACGATTGCATGAGCAGCCTCGGGAAATTGTTTTGAGTGTTCAATTGCGTTATAATTCTTTATAAACTGTGCTATGCACGGTGAACACGAAGCACCAAAAACTGCCACGTCCATGACGTAAATTTGAATAGGATCCTCAATAGCTTTACGGTAAATAAATCTCTGCGCTTGGCGATCTTCTGCCCTTATCCTTATCTGGTGGAACATCTCTTTGATGTCTCCACACACAGCGACATTCCTCTGCCGAAAACGAAGCAATATTGCCGGAAGAGAAACTAACAAGTCGGGCCCCGGAAGCAATAAATCATTGAGAGAAGTACCATCTACTCGAGCAGCCGCATCCCAAATTAATCTAGTTTTGCCCGGCTTTTTCGGGTTACACACAACTCCCAAAGGCAAATACCACACTCGATTATTGTCCGACGATGCTAGCTCCTCTTTCGTGATCAGGTGAGCGTACCCTTTTTCAAGGTAATTTTCGATTTGCTCCTCCACAGCTGCTTTCAAAGAATCATTCTTGCAAAGACGCTTTTCGAAAGATCGATTTCTTTGAATAGCCATTGGGTAGCTGTTGGGAAGATTTGGTTTTGAAAATCTCCACAGCAATCCTGTTTCGAAGTGCCCATCTACTCGTCGTGTGGTTCGGGCAAGGATGTCTAGTGCTTGCTTATTCTCTTTCGATTCTGGCTTGATGCTTACGAACGCCTCTTCTACTCCGAAGAACTTTCCCAAAAGAGTATGAAACTCTTTATTCTCATTCTCTATATCGCTGTGTACGTGAAGTTGTTGATAAGGTTTTATTAGCGAACCTTGTTTACCAAATATGCACCACCCAAGCCGCGTCTTAGCGGCAACGAGATCATGCTGTCCGCCTTCTCTCACCTTTAGCTGGGTCAACAAGCTGACATGTTCGAGTCCCACTATGATACCTGGTGTTGCTGCAGCATAGCTCATCACAGGTAATCCCTTCAAGTGCGGGTAACGTTTTTGCAAATCCTCGTAATCGATGGTTTGACTGGTTAGTTTCAGCTGACTCACTGTTCGGACGTTTCCAATTTCGTATCGTGTTTTACACCCTTTACCACGAATTGAAACCGAGACTCGCTGCGAACCCTTTTCTTCGCGTGACACATTACCTGTCCAGCTAAGCCATAGGGTCTCCTTGGTACCTTCAATACCAAGTTCCTTCGCGATGTTGGCCTCCAAAAGCGTGGAGGACGAACCGTCGTCAAGGAAGGCAAAGGTTTCGATGGATCTGTTTCTGCCTTCAATGACAACCGGTAAGTATCGAAAAAGAGCAGATGATATAGAAGAATGATGATGGTTTTGTTGAGCGAGAGCGCTATCACTAGTGGAGATGTTGCTATTGTTGGTACTGTTTCGATCGGCGTGCAGTAAAACATTATGTCGTAACCTACATCCTCCAATGCCACATTCCTTACCGGATCTACAAGGCCATCTTTTGTGTGGAACTAAACAGAGGTAACAAAGATGTTTCTGCTTAACGAAGAACCATTTCCTGTCCAGATCCAGAGATATAAATTCTTGACATTTTGCGATTTCGTGTGATGGATTCTGGCAATAGACGCATGTTTTCTCAATTTGAGCTTTAGGGTTGGTAGTTTTAACTGTGTGCTTTCCTCTCAAGACCTGGCTGGAGCTTTGGTCACTGTTGATGGTACTATTCTCAGAGTGCACATACAATTTCGATTTCTCCGAAAAGCTCTTAGCATGTTTTTCTTTAGAGACTGGGATGGGAATACTAATATCGGAAGACACGGTTACCAGCTCAGACATGAACTTGTTGAAAACGGCCAGGTTAACAAAGTTATGCTGCCGTTTGAAACGACCCCACTCGATTGCTAAGGGAGTTGGTAATTTTACTACCAATTCATACAACAGCATCGGATCAAAAAGATGGTCAGTCAAATCTGCAGTTACCATATGATCCACAGCATTTTGAACTGCTAACCCGAACGTTATAATCGACTGGAGATTTTCGTATTTCGGCCCGGGGGTTTCTCTGAGCTTTTTCAGGACAGTAAAGAGAATAATCTCAGGCTGTCCGAACAACATCTTGAGGGTATTCATCACTTGAGGAACTGAGTCAGGGATCAATAGTTTACTTCGCACCGCCTCAAGAGCACGACCTTTCAAACATTTTTGCAGTCGATCCAGATTTTCGGCATCTGAAAGTCCACATGCGGCTGTGCTGTTGCAGAACGACTTATAAAACAACGGCCAGTCATGTGGGTCACCGGAGAAGTGTGGTAAGTCTCTAGACATCACATGCCGCGCTGCTAGCTGAGTTTTCGTAGGTGCTGCGAAGTGGCTGGAACTGTGCGTGTGTGTTCCCCATTCGGCCATGCTCGGAGATGGCAACTGGGCATTTCGGCTGCTGGGATTGTTAGTAGCAATTTGCGGTGATAGTGGAATTTGATTCGGGTTAGGTGATAAATATCTACTAGCGAGCTGTGTCGAATTGGCGGGTAGTCCCATATCAAATTCTCCTTGATGACTACTAGTCCACTGCTGATGGGAGCTCATCTCTTGGGAGGATCTGGGAGCAAACGATGGTACTATATTTGCTCTATTCACTTCGGGAAGAACAGCATAGGCTTGAGGAGTGGCTAATCCAAATTTAACGGATTTTTGCGCAAGTTCGTTTGTGGTGCTTATCATCATATCAGCTGTGGAACGTACAGTCGTGTTTGGTGGTCCTAAGGAAATATTTCTCAAACCAGACGATAAAATTGATTCCATACCTCCTAAACTGGAATGTGGTACTGTGTTATTACGTGTCACAGTGGGCTGACTTAGCGAAAATGTTGGAAAAGGGTTTGTTGTTGGTGTATTCCGGCCAAAAGTGTCGACTATGGATAGTTTCGGACGGTGTATTTTTCCGATGGCAGCTGTTGATGGTGTGTAAAATCTAGTGGTTTTTGGAATGGCTCCTGTGTACTTTAGCCGACAGCTGTTCCCGAAATCAAGGTAGCCATAATCGGCTCGCGATTAGTCTGGATAAGTCTCATCTCCTCAACTGCACCGGAGAATTGTGTTGTTGGCTGGTGTTCAGTGAAGGGACAAAATTGCTGTCCAACTTCAGTGTTGGAGTATAGATTTGGTTCAATTTTGGGTGTTCTTATTGGAAGGGGAACTTGAATACCCGGAAACTTTCTTGTTTGTGGAGTAGATGCGGAAACGGGAGTTATACGGCTGTTAATAATATGGCTCTCCGACTGATGCTCAGCTGATGCTACGTGGGCTTCATTGAAGGTAACTACTGGTGCTACATTTCGTTGTCCAATTTCATCTGCAGTCGAATACGATTTGGCTCGGCCAAGCTGAGGTTGACGTGGTAACTCCCATTCAGTTAGTCCTACTTTTGGATCTACAGTTGGTAACCAATCAACAACCTTTTTGCTGCTTGCTCGGGTACTCGTTCGACTCCTTCTGCTGTCGCCATCTTCCGCAAAGTCATTCAGACTGCCGTACTTCTTCCGAATGAATTCGTCCTCAATACGAACCCTCTTTTTCCTCAACTCTTCTTCCTTTTTTGAACTTTCCTTAATAGCTGCTTCTTCTCTAGCAAGGGCTTTAAGTTGAAGTTCTTTTTGCTCCTGGAGCATTTGCAGATTTAGTTCGGATCTCGCCGAACGTTTACTACTCCTGGAATGAATTGAAGAAGCTGCCTGACTTTTCTGAGACTTATTTTTCTCCCGGCTGGCTCTACAAGATTCGCATTTCCACGAACGATTCGGATCTGCAATAGAATCCGTCACTCCTGCGCACTGGTAATGAGCCCATGCTTCACAAGTGTCACAACCGACGAGATTGCCTGCAGAGTCAGGAAGGCTACACATTTTGCAGTTGTACTGCTTTTCCGATACTTTCGGTTGACCGCTGGTTGCATCCATGTTGCTCATGATCATTAAATCTTTGAAGATTTGTTCGGATCAAGGCAGTAAATAAGCAACACTTATTTTGATAGCAAGTTGCTTCAAAGCTAAAATTTTATAATTTTTCAGAATTGTGAACTTAATTAATAATGGATTTCAGAAACTTACATTTAAGTGCCTTTGTAATAACGGAAATGCCAGCGGATATAGATTGAGGTTATATCTTTGATTTTCAGATGAGTCGTTTTGGGTCAATCAGCACTTCCTAGTAGATTTTAATGTAAGATTAACTATATCTGACTAATAAATTTAACTAAGATTTATTTTTGGTAAAAATCTTACCAAAATCTGTTAGAACAGATGACAATTTTTCACGACTTGCTGCTACAGAAATTAAGGCCAAAATTCCCAACTATAAAGGTAAAAGTTAAGGTAAAAATAACACTTGAATAAATCCTCTCGATTACCTACACTTTCATACAGAAAATATAACTGAATATAACCGGGTTTAAACTAGATTTTCCAATAAATTCGAGATTTGCCAAACTACAACTTTGTGAACACGTTTTTCCAATTTCACAGATTTTTCATAATGACATTCCGCTTTTGCTACATTCTAAACAACTATGTAAATACGAGAGCCTGGGACTCACATCTCATTTTCATCCAGCTTACGAGGGGCTTCGCCAACATAGTGAATACGATGCGATGCGATGCGGTGAATGCGATTCAATGCGGTGAACCACATTTGATGAAAATGTATGTGAATCGCTTAAACCTGACATAGGCCGATGACATAGTGAATACGATGCGATGCGATGCGGTGAATGCGATTCAATGCGGTGAACCACATTTGATGAAAATGTATGTGAATCGCTTAAACCTGACATACTCAACGCGGCGAAGCAGATGTCAATTTGTTCCGCCGCTCGAGTTCGCATAGGCTGCGTCCGTAAATTTTCCGCCAATTCGCATCGCATCGCACTCACTATGTCATCGGCCATACTCAACGCGGCGAAGGAGATGTCAATTTGTTCTACCGCTCGAGTTCGCATAGGCTGCGTCCGTAAATTTTCCGCCTATTCGCATCGCATCGCACTCACTATGTCATCGGCCTGATCCTAACATGTGTAAATCGTTAAACTGTTCGGTATTTTTTTCGGTAAAAAATAAACGAACATCGGAAAATCGATTCATCATTTACCGATGTTCGTTTATTTTTTACCGCAAAAATTACCGAACAGTTTAACGACTTACACAAGTTAGGATTTCGGTAAAAAAATTACCGAACTCGGTAATTTTCGTTTTCGGTGTATGCGAGTCACATTGCAAAAATCTATATAGGCCCACACATAGCGCTGATGTGTGGATTTTTAGCAGTGTATGTGCTGAATGTACTTATTAGAACACAAGTTAGAATAACATCACAACAAAACACAACGTTGACGAGTGCGAGAGCCGTAACGCATAAATTTTGCCGAAAAATAAACACCCGGCTTAATCCTTTACCGGAAACATTCGCCAATGCAATCGCGATTGCAATCGTTTGGTGATTGTATTAGTCAATCATTTGTGAATCAATTCACCCAACGAACGTCGTGGTGAAAATAGAAAACGATCCAATTTGCTGTGGTGAATGTGTCGTGTTCAGTTCGTTCACCCGAAGTTTGTCAAAGTTCATTCGTTCGGAATTTCCAATCCGACCAATAAGCGTTCGACTGATCACATTCGCATCGCCGATGCTATCATCGTTAAACAAGCGGCAATTGAAAATCATTAGCGTTCATGCTGGTGAAAGATTTTTTTCCATCCTTGTGGATGACCCCTTTTATGGACTACCATGGACATGAAATCAATTACCTGTGCTGTAAAACTCCCATATGCCAATTTTCATTACAATCCTCTGCATGATCAAGAAAATATCGCAAAACATTGAACAGTTGATATGGACGACGCTTTTGGCCCTGAATTTAATACCTGGAATCGATCTCGAAAACATTTAACACTTGATATGGACGACCCCTTTGGCCGACTCATGTGCAAAATTTTATCTTAATCCAATCTATAATATCGCAAAAATATTAAATCATCACAAATTTTCTTCACAATCCGATGTATAATAACGGCATTATCGTTGAAACAATTTTTGTCTTGTATGGATGACCCGTTTCAAAAGGGGTCATCCAAAAATCTGAAAACATTTTTAATTATTCCTGGTCTTCATGAGTATCCATACCAAATTTCAGCTCTCTAGGTCTTCAGACGGCTGAGCCTATAGAAAATAAACAGACAATCAATCAAACAAACAAACATACAGAAAATTTCTTTTTATATAATCAGATCTTCGAAAGCCAATCCATATCATGATGAATCTGAATGTTTGATCGTTCTCATTCCAGGATTCAACTTCTTGTTTTTGTTGGGTTGTCATGAGATGAAAAACATTTGCAAAGCAAGGTCTACATTCACTCTTCGGGGATTCCATCAACATAAAGTTTCAACCAACAAAGTGCGAAAGAGCGCATTCTCGTGTGCGCACGAAGATGCACTCAACAAGCCCGAAACACTAATCTAGAA
>NC_073693.1:350100226-350119866 GCF_029784155.1 Uranotaenia lowii
TAGCTGGTTTTGCAGATATGTTTTTGTTTCAGCCATGGAATTTTTTAGAATTTTTACAATAAGAATGTCAATTTCCAAATTTTAACAACTTGTATACTGTGATGGGTATTTTTCAATTCTTCTACGATTTATACGCATGTTATTATTATTCAAACTTCTTAATTTATTGTATCCTATTACACACTTGTTCGACCCCAGATGGTCGAATAGTTTTGGAAAATAAACGTTACGGATCCCATTATTTTAGGTCACATGATGATTGAAAAATCGTCCTAGAGATGCGGAAAATTATTTTCCCAATCCTTCCATTGGTCCAAGTGGAATCCTTTCAACAAATCCCAATCTATAAATCACCTGTGGGGATTAGTCAGGACAAGTGTAACTAAATTTGTAGGCTTTTTCCAATTTCTCCTTGCAAAAAGCTTTATCTTGCGTAAAGGAAAAGAAAGAAAAAACAATTAAAATTAAATGCTTGACCAACAAAACTGTGCCCACTCAACAATCAGTTCTGCCATTTTTTGTTCACTTCGATAGAAATCTGTTGAACCGAGTGCATCCCGAGGGGCCAGGGGTCTCGATTTGTTCGGTTTTTGTGCATGAGGTTGACCGGAAATTTATCATTTTTTTAAATGTGTATTTCTAACACACAATTAGATCAAATTGACTGTGGAAAAATTTTAATTTTTGGTTTCATTTTTGACATCAACGATATTACAGGTTTGGCCTTGCATACTTTCCTTACGCTTTTGAAATTACACATTAAAATCAAAAGGTAAATTTTCAAAGCCACCCTGCTGCCAGGATGATATTGTTCGGATCAAGGCAGTAAATAAGCAACACTTATTTTGATAGCAAGTTGCTTCAAAGCTAAAATTTTATAATTTTTCAGTATTGTTAACTTAATTTATAATAGATTTCAGAAACTTACATTTAAGTGCCTTTGTAATTACGGAAATGCCAGCGGATGTAGATTGAGGTTATATCTCTAATTTTCAGATGAGTCGTTTTGGGTCAATCAGCGCTTCCTAATAGATTTTAATTTAAGATTAACTAGATCTGACTAATAAATTTAACTAAGGTTTATTTTTGGTTCAAATCTTACCAAAATCTGTTAGAACAGATGACAATTTTTCACGACTTGCTGTTACAGAAATTGTGGCCAAAATTCCCAACTATAAAAGTTAAAGTTAAGGTAAAAATAACACTTGAATAAATTCTCTCGATTACCTACACTTTCATACAGAAAATATAACTGAATATAACCGGTTTTAAACTGGATTTTCTAATGAATCCGAGATTTGCCAAACTATTACTTTGTGAACACGTTTTTCCAAATTCACAGATTTTTCATAATGACATTCCGCTTTTGCTACATTCTAAACAACTATGTACGAGAGCCTGGGACTCACATCTCATTTTCATCCAGCTTACGAGGGGCTTCGCCAACATTCCCCCCTTCGTGATGTTCCGGGATCGTCGATACCTTGTCTTCCCTGGAATCCTTGATATCCAAACGCGCTAACCTGACTGCTGAATATAAACCTACGCCATTTGGCGTCCTGACATACGCCCGACGAACTTCTCCGTCAGATGCTGGTATTACTTCCAGTACGCGCCCTCGAATCCACCCGTTCCGCTTTTTTTCGTCAACGATAATCACCACATCGCCTGGCTGCAAGGGCTCCGTTGCTTCGAACCATTTCGAACGTCTCGTTAGTGTAGGTAGATATTCTTTAATCCACCTTGTCCAAAAAATATCTACTAGTCGTCGAGTCAACTCCCAACTATCCCGTAGTACGCTACCGCTCAGTAAGGTTTCGCTCATTGGTTGTGTTACTGCCTGATCTCCAATCACCAAAAAATGATTTGGCGTTAGCGCTTCCGTTTCCGCCGAGTCAAGTGGCACGTATGTAAGTGGGCGGGAATTCACGATCGCTTCAGCTTCCAACACTACCGTTTCGAGAACTTCGTCGCATGGATTTTGTGCATGATTTGCCACTGCTTCCATCGCAATTTTGATTGAGCGCACCATGCGCTCCCAAGCGCCTCCCATGTGGGGGGTTGCGGGTGGATTTAGGTACCACTGTGTAGATGCATTAGTAAAGGTAATGGCACACTTCTCGTGGATCGGTTGTAACTGCTCCAACAATATATTTCTCGCGCCTTTGAAATTTGTCCCTTGATCCGAGTAAATCGTAATTGGTGGCCCTCTTCGAGCGATAAACCGACGGATTGCTAGAATGCAGGAATTAGTTGTTAGAGAGTGGACTACCTCTACATGAACTGCCCTAATAGTCAGGCAGGTGAATAAGGCCACCCAGCGTTTCACCAAACTGCGCCTCTGCTTGACCTGCAACGGGCCGAAGTAGTCGATGCCAGTATGTGTAAATGGTTTGATATTCGGTGTTAGACGCACAACTGGCAGGACGGCCATTTTCGGGGGATGTGGAACTGCTTTCCGCAATTTACAAAGGGGACATTCTTTAGCAACTTTCTTAATCACAACTCTCAGATTTGGAATATGGAATTTCTGGCGCATTTCGTTGCAAACTGTTTCATTATTCGCATGGACAAAACGTTTGTGATACTTCTCAACAAGGAGATTTGTCAGCGGGTGATTTCTTGGCAAAATAATAGGGAACTTTGAATGGAAGGGTACACTTGGTGCCGATCTGATTCTACTGTCAATACGCATCACGTTCGCTTCATCAAGAAAAGGGGATAGTTGGTATAATGGACTGGACTTGCCTATTGTGGTTTTTGATTCCGACTCGTTGTTTTTCTGCAGAATTCCCATCTCTTCAGGATAAACTTCTGTCTGTACTTGATGGAAAATTAAATTCTCGGCAGCCTGAAATTCCTCAGCCGTGATTGGTCCACAAACCTTCTGCTTCCGGAACGCCTTGGTAGCTCTTAAAACACAGACCATAGACCGCAATAGACGATCTAATGTCGAAAAACGAGAAATATCTATTGTTGTATCTACTACTTGCCCGTGATAACAGAATACTGCTCGGAGATCTGTGTCCGTTTGTTGTGCATCCTTGGGATCAATCGGCCAATCAACCTCTGATTGACGTAGAAATTCCGGACCGGTGTACCATCTGGAATCTGGGGTGAAAATTGGACCGTTTCCCCACTTTGTCGCTTCATCTGCCACATTCAACTTGGTTGGAATGTGCCGCCATTCATCAATAGAAGTAGTAGTCAGTATTTCGCCAACTCTATAGCCCACGAATTGATGATACCTCCTGCTGTCCGAACGCAACCAAGCCAGCACAGTCTGGGAATCTGTCCAAAGGTACCGTCTTTGAATTGAAAGATCGATTGCTCCAATAATACTGCTGAGAAGCCTGGTCCCTATTAACGCCGCTTGTAGTTCGAGACGAGGGATTGAAAGTGGACGCAAGGGAGCAACTTTGGTTTTAGCCGCAACAAATGCACTAAGGGGAACATTATTTACTTCGGCTCTTAGATAGGCGACGCAAGCATACGCTGCCTCGCTTGCGTCCACGAAAATGTGTATTTGTACGTTTTTCAATTCGCTACTCAAAACGCCTTTAAAATAGCATCGAGGAACTTCGACCCGGTCTACTTGTTTCAGCATATTGCTCCAACGAATCCAGTGATCAAACAGTTCTTCGGGAATCAACTCGTCCCAGCCAGAACCGTACTTCCACACCTCCTGCATTAGTATCTTGCCATGTATGATAAAATGTGCCACTAGCCCCAAAGGATCAAAAAGACTCATTATGGTTTTCAGGACTTGGCGCTTTGTTGGCCTTTTTTGTTCCTTGAGTAACTCCGCGACATTTTGGTAAAGGCTCGTATCGAAGGTAAAAACATCCTGACCAGGACGCCACGTCATGCCTAAAACTCTCTCAGGTTTCTCGGGTTCGGCCAGTCCTGGCTCTAGGCTCAGGGATTTCATCTCCGGACAGCTTGTCACTCCTAACTCTCTCATCACTTCTGAGGAGTTCGATATGAAGTTACGTAACTCGAATCCAGCCATAGCATGAACTGTTTTGACGTCGTTTGCTAATTTCACTGCTTCCGCCACCGAATCCACACTTTTCATGTAATCGTCCATGTAGTGGTCATTAACGATTGCATGAGCAGCCTCGGGAAATTGTTTTGAGTGTTCCATTGCGTTATAATTCTTTATAAACTGTGCTATGCACGGTGAACACGAAGCACCAAAAACTGCCACGTCCATGACGTAAATTTGAATAGGATCCTCAATAGCTTTACGGTAAATAAATCTCTGCGCCTGGCGATCTTCTGCCCTTATCCTTATCTGGTGGAACATCTCTTTGATGTCTCCACACACAGCGACATTCCTCTGCCGAAAACGAAGCAATATTGCCGGAAGAGAAACTAACAAGTCGGGTCCTGGAAGCAATAAATCATTGAGAGAAGTACCATCTACTCGAGCAGCCGCATCCCAAATTAATCTAGTTTTGCCTGGCTTTTTCGGGTTACACACAACTCCCAAAGGCAAATACCACACCCGATTATTGTCCGACGATGCTAGCTCCTCTTTCGTGATCAGGTGAGCGTACCCTTTTTTAAGGTAATTTTCGATTTGCTCCTCCACAGCTGCTTTCAAAGAATCATTCTTGCATAGACGCTTTTCGAAAGATCGATTTCTTTGAATAGCCATAGGGAAGCTGTTGGGAAGATTAGGTTTTGAAAATCTCCACAGCAATCCTGTTTCGAAGTGCCCATCTACTCGTCGTGTGGTTCGGGCGAGGATGTCTAGTGCTTGCTTATTCTCTTTTGATTCTGGCTTGATGGTTACGAACGCCTCCTCTACTCCGAAGAACTTTCCCAAAAGAGTGTGAAACCTTCTATTCTCATTCTCTATATCGCTGTGTACGTGAAGTTGTTGATAGGGTTTCACTAGCGAACCTTGCTTACCAAAGATGCACCACCCAAGCCGCGTCTTAGCGGCAACGAGATCATGCTGTCCGCCTTCTCTCACCTTTAGCTGGGTCAACAAGCTGACATGTTCGAGTCCTACTATGATACCAGGTGTTGCTGCAGCATAGCTCATGACAGGTAATCCCTTCAAGTGCGGGTAACGTTTTTGCAAATCCTCGTAATCGATGGTTTGACTGGTTAATTTCAGCTGACTCACTGTTCGGACGTTTCCAATATCGTATTTTATTTTACACCCTTTACCACGAATTGAAATCGAGACTCGCTGCGAACCCTTTTCTTCGCGTGACACATTACCTGTCCAGCTAAGCCATAGTGTCTCCTTGGTTCCCTCTATACCAAGTTCCTTCGCGATGTTGGCCTCCAAAAGCGTGGAGGACGAACCGTCATCAAGGAAGGCAAATGTTTCGATGGATTTGTTTCCGCCTTCAATGACAACCGGTAAGTATCGAAAAAGAGCAGATGATGTAGAAGCATGATGATGGTTTTGTTGAGCGAAAGCGCTATCACCATGGGAGATATTGCTGTTGTTGGTACTGTTTCGATCGGCGTGCAGTAAAACATTATGTCGTAACCTACATCCTCCAATGCCACATTCCTTACCAGATCTACAAGGCCATCTTTTGTGTGGAACTAAACAGAGGTAACAAAGATGTTTCTGCTTAACGAAGTTCCATTTCCTGTCCAGATCCAGAGATATAAATTCTTGACATTTTGCAATTTCATGTGATGGATTCTGGCAATAGACGCATGTTTTCTCAATTTGAGCTTTAGGGTTGGTAGTTTTAACTGTGTGCTTTCCTCTCAAGACCTGGCTGGAGCTTTCGTCACTGTTGATGATACCATTCTCCGAGTGCACATACAATTTCGATTTCTCCGAAAAGCTCTTAGCATGTTTTTCTTTAGAGAGTGGAATTGGAATACTAATATCGGAAGACACGGTTACCAGCTCAGACATAAACTTGTTGAAAACGGCCAGGTTAACGAAGTTATGCTGTCGTTTGAAACGACCCCACTCGATTGCTAATGGAGTTGGTAATTTTACTACCAATTCATACAACAGCATCGGATCAAAAAGATGGTCAGTCAGATCTGCAGTTACCATATGATCCACAGCATTTTGAACTGCTAACCCGAACGTTATAATCGACTGGAGATTTTCGTATTTCGGCCCGGGGGTTTCTCTGAGCTTTTTCAGGACAGTAAAGAGAATAATCTCAGGCTGTCCGAACAACATCTTGAGGGTATTCATCACTTGAGGAACTGAGTCAGGGATCAATAGTTTACTTCGCACTGCCTCAAGAGCGCGACCTTTTAAACATTTTTGCAGTCGATCCAGATTTTCGGCATCTGAAAGTCCACATGCGGCTGTGCTGTTGCAGAACGACTTATAAAACAACGGCCAGTGATGTGGGTCACCGGAGAAGTGTGGTAAGTCTCTAGACATCACATGCCGCGCTGCTAGCTGAGTTTTCGTAGGTGCTGCGAAGTGGATGGAACTGTGCGTGTGTGTTCCCAATTCGGCCATACTCGGAGATGGCAATTGGGCATTTGGGCTGCTGAGATTGTTAGTAGTAATTTGCGGTGCTAGTGGAATCTGATTAGGGTTAGGTGAGAAATATCTACTAGCATGTTGGGTTGAATTGCCGGGTAGTCCCATATCAAATTTTTCTTGATGACTACTAGTCCACTGCTGATGGGAGCTCATCTCTTGGGAGGATCTGGGAGCAAACGATGGTACTATATTTGCTCTATTCACTTCGGGAAAAACAGCATAGGCTTGAGGAGTGGCTAATCCAAAATTGGATTTTTGCGCAAGTGCGTTTGTGGTGCTTATCATCATATCAGCTGTGGAACGTACAGTCGTGTTTGGTGGTCCTATAGAAATATTTCTCAAACCAGACGATAAAATTGATTCCATACCTCCTAAACTGGAATGTGGTACTGCGTTATTACGTGTCACAGTGGGCTGACTTCGCGGAAATGTTAGAAGAGGGTTTGTTGTTGGTGTATTCCGGCCAAAAGTGTCGACTATGGATAGTTTCGGACGGTGTATTTTTCCGATGGCAGCTGTTGATGGTGTGTAAAATCTAGTGGTTTTTGGAATGGCTCCTGTGTACTTTGGTTTGGTACCGACAGCTGTTCCCGAAATCAAGGTAGCCATAATCGGCTCGCGATTAGTCTGGATAAGTCTCATCTCCTCAGCTGCACCGGAGAATTGTGTTGTTGGCTGGTGGTCAGTGAAGGGACAAAATTGCTGTCCAACTTCAATATTGGAATATAGATTCGGTTCAATTTTGGGTGTTCTAATTGGAAGGGGAACTTGAATATCCGGAAACTTTCTTGCTTGTGGAGTAGATGCGGAAACGGGAGTTATACGGCTGTTAATAATATGGCTCTCCGACTGATGCTCAGCTGATGCTACGTTGGCCTCATTGAAGGTAACTACTGGTGCTACATTTCGTTGTCCAATTTCATCTGCTGTCGAATATGATTTGGCTCGGCCAAGCTGAGGTTGACGTGGTAACTCCCATTCAGTTAGTCCTACTTTTGGATCTACCGTTGGTAACCAATCAACAACCTTTTTGCTGCTTGCTCGGGTACTCGTTCGACTCCTTCTGCTGTCGCCATCTTCCGCAAAGTCATTAAGACTGCCGTACTTCTTCCGAATGAATTCGTCTTCAATACGAACCCTCTTTTTCCTCAACTCTTCTTCCTTTTTCGAACTTTCCTTAATAGCTGCTTCTTCCTCAGCAAGGGCTTTAAGTTGAAGTTCTTTTTGCTCCTGGAGCATTTGCAGATTCAGCTCGGATCTCGCCGAACGTTTACTACTCCTGGAATGAATTGAAGAAGCTGCCTGACTTTGCTGAGACTTATTTTTCTCCCGGCTGGCTCGACAAGATTCGCATTTCCACGATCGATTCGGATCTGCAATAGAATCCGTAACTCCTGCGCACTGGTAATGAGCCCATGCTTCACAAGTGTCACAACCGACGAGATTGCCTGCAGAGTCAGGAAGGCTACACATTTTGCAGTTGTACTGCTTTTCCGATACTTTCGGTTGACCGCTGGTTGCATCCATGTTGCTCATGATCATTAAATCTTTGAAGATTTGTTCGGATCAAGGCAGTAAATAAGCAACACTTATTTTGATAGCAAGTTGCTTCAAAGCTAAAATTTTATAATTTTTCAGTATTGTTAACTTAATTTATAATAGATTTCAGAAACTTACATTTAAGTGCCTTTGTAATTACGGAAATGCCAGCGGATGTAGATTGAGGTTATATCTCTAATTTTCAGATGAGTCGTTTTGGGTCAATCAGCGCTTCCTAATAGATTTTAATTTAAGATTAACTAGATCTGACTAATAAATTTAACTAAGGTTTATTTTTGGTTCAAATCTTACCAAAATCTGTTAGAACAGATGACAATTTTTCACGACTTGCTGTTACAGAAATTGTGGCCAAAATTCCCAACTATAAAAGTTAAAGTTAAGGTAAAAATAACACTTGAATAAATTCTCTCGATTACCTACACTTTCATACAGAAAATATAACTGAATATAACCGGTTTTAAACTGGATTTTCTAATGAATCCGAGATTTGCCAAACTATTACTTTGTGAACACGTTTTTCCAAATTCACAGATTTTTCATAATGACATTCCGCTTTTGCTACATTCTAAACAACTATGTACGAGAGCCTGGGACTCACATCTCATTTTCATCCAGCTTACGAGGGGCTTCGCCAACAGATATCCTGGACCGAATCCGATTCCATCATCTAGGAATTGCAGTTTTCAATCAACGCACTCATTCATACACAAAAGTTCTCAAATCAATACGCATCCACAAGCAAATAGACTCATGCAGCGCACAACAAACATACAGATATCTATAGATACGATAATCTAACATTCTGTGTCACTGTTCCGTGTCACAGTTTTCGTAAGCCAAGAAGGAGAAAGGAGTAGAAATGCAAGGGGTTTGAAGTAAATCAAGCGCTTCGGTTTCGACGAGATTGCTCTAGGTCGAATTACAATCATTGTTTGTAGTGCAGTTTTGATTTGATGGGCTTTGGCATGCCTCACACACTTTGAATACAAAATTAAATTAAAGTTTGATTAAGTTTGTTTGAAATTTTGAAATTATGTTGATGAAAAATTTCAAAATAACCCAAACAAGTAACCTTTTCAGTGATAATTAGAGGACTTTCAGCTCAATCGCTTAGTTGTCAACATTCTACTCTCATTCATAAAACACCCGTATTATTTCGTTTCGCTTCAATAAGCTATTATCGTTTAAGGCTAATTAATTACCTACTATGCTCGAATAATCTTGGATCAAAAGAACAGAGCCTGGGTCAATCCTGATCTGCTGGCTTTTCATCCGCTGCGAGGAGCATGGTTACTTCTAATGAAGCAATATTCAAATTCTTTTGTTTATCTTTGCTCGCGGATCCGAACCAGAAAGATAAATGAAAAGTGTAATTTTTTTTCAAATTGGAATTTTTCTTCATTGATACGAATCTTGTGACGCTGTTTAGTCTAGCGTTTTTATCAAATTCCAATCTACACATTTAAAGTAGATTAACGATTCGTTATTACAGAAAAGAAGTGCCATAAAAGAGCTTATTCAGCAAAATGCTAAACATTATGATCAGAAATTGTTAATGAGATCGTTATAATTTAACTGTCAAAATTGCCGAAATCTGTCTGACTGTCAAAATTGGTCCAAGTTAATAAAATTGATTGTCAAAACAAACAAATCAAATTTATTAAAAAAATTAAAAAAAGATTAAAATTGTAAAAACTGGTTAAACTGTTTAGTTTCTCAAAAAAGTAAATTATTCACGATTGAAAATTGAAAAAAAAAATCTTTAAACAGCCTTTATATCACAGAAAAGATGAATTTTTAAACATAAAAATTTACATGGTTTTCACAAAAGTTGAAAATTGTCAAAATTGGCAGAAAATGTTAATTTTTATTTTCAACTTGTGAAAATTTTTATAACGTCGAAATGTTCACAAAGTTTCTGAGATACATTGTGAAATTTTTAATATTCTTAGAGGTCAAGTTAAATTTGATAAACAGTTCAAATTTCCATATAGTTTAAATGAACTCAAACATGTCAAAATTGAATAAAAACGCATAACAGATAAATTAACAGTTTATTGATCTATGCGAAATACACTATATTGACATTTCTATTGAACTTTCATAACTGCCAAAATTTTTATGCATGATAATCAATTTTAAATAAACTGTTTTTCTTGATAATTGGAATTTTCACAATTGTTGATATTGTCAGAAAAAAAGGAACTGAGTTAAAATATGAGAAAACTGAGCTGAAATTTTTTAGCAAATGTTCCACGAACGAGAATTTGAAGAAAACAAAAAAAAGTTCTTGAACTTAGATTAAAATATTTTGGACTGCGTCACATTAATTTGAAATCTTTGTTTCGCATACCTTCTGACTGAAGGTGAACGAATTTTCTATCGTTCATCTGAACATCATTTTTGTGTATGATCAACACTATTTTTGGTATCAGTGAATTAATGGTAGAAACAAATTATAAAAAATGCAGTTTTTTAAATTGAAATTTTGGATTATTTAACAATTTTAAACTCGATAGTAACATTTGAAAAATCGGATTTCTTTTTGGATCTTAAATGTCAATTCAAAACAAAAATTGCATGTCGTTATTGATGAAAAAAGGGTGAAAATTTAAGAAGTAATGTTTGCATTTTTGAATAATTTAACGAATCGCAGTGTAATTATCTTAGCAAGAAGAAATAAACATGATAAAAATACAAAGTCTACTAAGATTTTTTTTATTTAATTATCGGATTTAGCGTCCGATTCGTGAGGATCGTGAGTTTACTCAGTTCAAAAATGCTTTGAACTAGTGTTATTAATCATTTGAAATGAGAATGGGGGAAGGGGAGTGGTGAGGGGGGAAAATACTAATTTGATCAAATGGACATTAAAAACTGACAAACTTTTTAAAATGATAGAGCATCATAAAAGGTAAATAGTTCAAAAATACGTTATTCATGTTTAAATGTTCTCGAACTTTCAAAGTATACTCAAGATTATTGAAGCCTTACAAAAACTGCTTATAAATATAGAATTTTTTTTATTTAAATATTCAATAAACGATCAAATGCCGGGAACAGAAAATCAAAACACTCAAAATCGTTCAAAAATAAATTTGTATTTGAAAATAAACACAATTGGTTAATCTTTTTGGCCGATAAAAATGTAAAAGAAATTTATAAGAAAATTTAGAGATATATAAATTAAACAGCAAAATTCCTCTCAACATTTTTGTTATGGCATTTGTTTTAAATATATTTGTCTGCACTGTCTTCAACTGTAATACTTCGTAACATTCTAAAAAGCGTGTACACATATTAGCCCAAATCTTAACATTTAAATTTTCATTAAGAAATATACCTTAACATTTATTGTATTATTTTTTTAAATTATTTTTCAACAGGCCGAATCAATTTGCATTTAACATTACCTAAAAATATGTATTCTTTTTTTTTATTTTGTTTTTATTTTTTTTTTTTTGTTTCGATAATGGTCGTTTCACCATCTTTATGGCATTCGCGACTTTATCAACGTTGCAGTTGACGGAACGTTATTGAAAAACTTATCCGGTACAACTGTGTTCGATGTTTACTCTTGGGATCGAACTCGCGGACATCGGCTCAGGAGACAACAGACTTGCCAACTGAGCTATATCACAAGCCCCTGAAAATATGTATTCTAATTTCCGATATTTACTCTGGCGTTGAATGAAAAATGCTCTGAATCTCTAAAATCTGCCCAAAACGTACACATTTTTCTTGAATGAAATTTAATTTTATAAAATTATTCCAAAGAGAAAACAAAATGGACTTAAATCTTTTGAATCAGCACACAGCACCCTCACATTAGTCAAAATAACCGCTTAAGTTCAATACACCTCGGAAAATGTTTTTTTCTTTGACGAATTCTTATGACTAATGCGTGGCTCCAGAGAGTGGCTAAAAAAAGTAAAAAACTGCTTTTGATGCTCTAAATCAAATGATTTCTTAAAAAATTGAAAGTGATGAACGTACCCCCATTCAGATTTTATCGAAGTAAAATTCTCAGTTCATTTTCTTTCAAAATTAAAAAAAAATCCATCAGTAAATGTACAAATTTTAACATTTTTCGATGCCGCAAAAAACTGTACCCAGTTTGACGAATTGGCTTAATAATATCTCCTACAAACTTTTTACTGGTTTTATCAACCATTTCCAACACTGTTGGTGTAAAAATATTTTCGAACAATCACCAAATTATTTTATATAAACATTTTTATAATTCAGTTACATGCCTGGGGTAAGATGCAACAAAATGCAAATCAAAGAGACACCTTAGAATTTCTATTCCACACGCGCGAATATGATTGTTTTGCATCACGCATTTATCAATATTGAAACTTCATCCATGCAAATATTCATTTTTATGATTTCAGCTTGTAGAATTTTTTGTTTTTTTACCCCTAAATGTATGCAATATATTTATGTTTAGAAAAAAAATTAAAAATAGTTTCAACAGAACCAGAAATAACTGCAATTGGTATTTTTTATGCGTAATGGCCTTCATGACATCAAATTCATCCCAAAAACTATACATTTACAAGCGTTTTCATTAGATTTTTCATTAAAATCAAAGTTTGTTGCAAGTTACTCCTTTATTCTAAATATTGTGAAAATCGCATGTTTTTTTTTAAATTTCATATAACTGAAGAAACCAATAACTTTTCTGACTACGTCAGTTTGATGGCCCACTAATCTTGAAACTTTTAATGCATAAAGGGTTTAATTATCTGTGGACGTGAGTTTTTTAGAAGCCATTGAGGTTGAAAAGTGTTGCATGTTGCCCCAGTTGACGATATTTGAGGAATGAATTTTGGAATTGCAGGAATTGCAAAATTTATAACTAAAATCCAAAATTCATATCTTAAAAAATCATTTTTATACCATGTGTTAGAAATTGAATGAAAAAGTTTCATTCAAAATTTTAAATCAAAGATTGAAATTGGAATGGAAAATCAATTGAGTATTGCCGATTTTTCTACAGAAATTTTTTAATGTTTAATTTTTCAAAATTATTTGCAGATGGAAAAGGGTGTACAGTGTTTAAGCCAACGCCAATTTCAATAATGAGCGCAAAGCTAACAATTATTTTGCATTATTCATACTAATACTTATGCATGCATATGAAGGGAGAAGTCTAGATTGTTGTTTTAAAACAACACTAATTGAAATCCATATATCTCGTAAACGCGTGGATATTTTTGACATATATATTCACATAAAATATTCTAGAGATAAAAAAAAATTACGTATGGTATACTCGTAATAAAGTGTTTGAGTGAGATACTCAACAAAGTATGCGGTAAATAGCAAAAATCAAATTTATTATTTTGTTTTTTTTAAAGATTTTTTTGGAAAATCGCCGTTCTTTCTTCAGATTTGCTAATTTTTTAATTCTCAATCAATCAGAAACACCTTCCTGCACCAAATTAACAAGATTTGAAAGATCGCAAAATCGTTTTGAAATTAATTAGGACTTTCAGAATTTTTATTTTTCATCTTTGATGGGCCATGCCCATAACTTTTATAAAACTCAAAAAAACGACTACACACCTGTACAGTTGTGTTATACGAGTTAAAATGGTATCATTTCACTGAATCAAAAACTGCTATTCTCTTTAAAAAAAGTCATACATTAAAGGGTTAAAGTAGTTCAATAAATTTACTGGTACTGGTTTTAAAAATATGAAACAAGCCAAATTCCCCTTAACAGAGAAAATAATCTAAAAATATTGAAAAAAGTGATCAATCTTACCCAGAAATATGATACTTTGACAGAAAAATGCTTTTAATTCTAAAATTATTGTCTAGGCAAGTTGACTGTAATTTTTTCATAGAGAAAGAACGCACTGATTTCTAACCTAAGGGTTCTCTATTTATTCTTAACTTACAATTTCGTAGGTATTTACACATAATTAGAATGTAGGATTGATGGCTTATCATGGTTTATCACAACACTTAACCACACAGTATTAAATATTTACATGTTTTAACATGCAAATAATTGGAACAAGTTATTCCTACTAAATTTACATGACTTATGACGTAATGTATACTCCCGAAATGAAAAAAATGCCATTGTGAATTTACATGACCATAACAATGAAACCCTTCCGGTTCATTATTCCTTTTAAGTTTTTGAATCATTATTTCACCAACTTCTAGTCATCAGCCTTATTAGAGAGCATGACAATTATTTAAAATATATTCATAATGATTTACTTACTCGAAATTCACGAGCTCCACATTTGAAACAGCATTTTCATGGCGCATCAAATCGAACTTGCTGCTTACTGGTCGGCCGTTTTGTATTTATTTGTGAAACGATTCTGCTACAGGGTGTGTCTGATTTTTTTCATTTAAGTTTCGTTAATACTTTTTGGATGGATGATTTTGAAAATATTTTATCATTTCTTTTCAAAATTGGTAGCCTATAGGCGGAGATGTTCTTAATTTTAGTTTTAACAACGCGCACGGAATCTTAACCTTAACTGACTTGTCTCGCTACGCAAACATCCTTTATAAGTGCATCGAAAGTTCTGGAAAGAACGGGAAAATGAAGGTAAGAAAGAATCAGATTGTTCTGAAACCTTCGAACAATCGATTATGAATAATTCCAGAACATTTGAAAGCACGTGGAAGAACTTATGGAACATTCGGAAAACACTGATGGCCAATCAGCTTAAACAATCATAATTCTAGATTTCAAAATAACTATAACTGATTTTGTTGGATTTTGGCACCCTCAACTTCATTTTTCATATGATAAACACAAACTGATTATGATTCTTTATGGTTTAAACAACTTTAACATATCGTTAAAATTTTCGTTTTTATCCGAACGTTTTGCCCAAAAATGTGTACAACATTCTTGAAAGAAATTTAATTTTATTAAATTATTCCAAAGATCTGATAGAAAAAAAATGTACTTCCATTATTCCATTCCATCAGTCAAAAGAACCTCTTAAGTTCTTTTAATCCCAACATGTTTTCTCTATGATGAATTCTTTTGACTGATGTTCGAAACGTGGCTCCAGAGAGTGCCTTAAAAACAAAAAAAAATAATTGAAAATTTTCAATACTCATTACTTTAAAAATTTAAGTAATATTCATACATCTCATGATTCGGGGGCTTTCGAAATTAAAATTTACCTAAAAACTATGACAATACCAAGATTGCACAAAACTCAACGAAATTGATTTCCGAAACCATTTTCTTACTTATGACCCACAAACTCGTTAAAATTATAAATTTAACTGATGCAACTAAAACCAAACAAATTATTTAATTTGATGTTCCTTTTTCTGAACCAAATTGCTTAAAAATATACTTTCAGCAGCCAAGTTCTCAAATTTATCATCAATATATCCAAAAATCCAAGAAACAAATGCGAATTATAGTTTTAATTGAAATTATAATTTAAAGCTTCGGATATAAGGATCACAGAAATAAAATACATCAACTACAGCCCAAATTTTAAAAGAAACAAAATCCGAGTTCTAAAATAAATTCAAAAATGGGGCCAAAAATTAATCATGATTAAAAACTGTTAAGAAAAATGATAACAGCTGTTGATTGCATTCCTTACCTTCTTTTTTAATTTAAGGCTTGATTTACAATATCCACTGTAATGTATTGAATTTGAATAAATATTTAGTTTTTGAATTCATGAATAGAAAAAACTCATTTTGAACTTGAGAGAAATTCTAGAAAACACATATTTGAAGATTAAATTTAATTCGATACAAAGACGAAAAAAATCTAATTTATCCTGGAGTGAGTGATCAATCATTTTGTATATTCAATTTAATCAAGTTATAAAAAAAGTTCTAAAGCTAAAAAAATCATTTCACCAAAATAACTTCATATATTTAAAAAAAAAAGTTCAATTAATCTTTGAAAGATTATGCTGACAAAAATACACGTTGGGAAAAAAGTGATGTCTTGAGTTCTTATTAGTCGGTAGAAAAATAAAAATTCGAGAAACGTTAATGAATTCACAAACGTAGGTTTCATAGTTTAAAGTTGAAAATTCAAGCTCTGAATATTTTGTCGCCGTTGAAATACTGAGTCCTGAAAAGGACAAAAGGGAGAAACAATGTCTTTCTTATTAAAAATTTAGATATTTTAGACTTGCAAGAAGATAACGTTTTCTAATCACAAAAAATCAGAACTGGAAAGCAATAAGAAACTTATTAAAAATATTCTATTTTTGACATAAAAAATAATAAATTAAAAAATTCTATAAAATTTTGTAAATAGCTTCTCATATAAAAACAAAATAAGAAGGTTAAAAAGAAACATTAGTTTTGGTGATATGGAGTTTAAAAGTTTAAAAATGAATCAGTTTTGAGTGAAATCAATCATTGATAACTGATGATTCTTTAGAACTTACATGAAAGCATTTATTTCATTCAACAATTTGTTGGAGCTTGAACTTGATTTCTGCTTTAAAAATATCTCAATTTCAAATTATGTTTAAATGGAGTAAAGAGACCAAATAGAAGACTTCATTAACTTTTTTTCACTGAAATCTATATTATTTGTGATCCTGGGGATAATTTATTGTTCAATCTCGAAGATATTGGTCACCCTGGCTAGAATGAAAACGCCTAAAAGTATACAAATGTTTTGCGCTATAATGTTGGTAATTTCTTCATGTGTTTCTGTATCGTTTAAATTCGCGGGAAAAATTGTAATATGAAAACGAAACCGAATAAAACCTCTCTCCAGTTTCTATTCATCGACGAGATTGGAAGTGTTTTCTATTTCCTATCCGAAAAATGGTCTGCATCCAACATTTATAATTGATTTGAAATCTGTATTTTAATTTTTTTTTATGTTTTAAATTTTTGTTGAAAATGAAAAAAAAAATGAATTTCCTAAATCATTTTTTCCTAGAACCAAAGTGATTTTAAAACAAAAGCTGTAATGCAAAAATCTATTTTCATTTCAGGATTCAAGGCACCCAAATCTATGAAAACTAGTTTCAAAATTATTTGCACCTCGGAAAAATTTTAATTTTGTGGCCTTGAGTAAGTTATCAAAACCCTATGAATATGGAGTTTAGCATTCATAAAAATAATAAATACAACAAACAATTGAAACTGGAATTTTTTCTTGAGAAATATTTCGAAACAGCATTAAATTTGGAATGACACTATCTACTTTTTTTATAATCAAAGTTATAAGTAAAACAGAAATTGATTCTAGATTTTTGTTTTTAATTTGCTTTTTCTGTTGACTATCGTGAGTATTCAACACCTTTCACTTGGCTACCAACTTGTGATGTGTAAAAAAAATTTGATGAATGAATTTTGAAGTTTAAATTTTGAACATGTTTAACTACCCTTCTTAGTAAAAACCCATTTTAAACATGAGGTAGGGTTTTTGTGGGTCATCATTTGATTTGCTAATCAAAATCTACAATTGATAGTTGGTTTCAAATCGTGAACATCATAGAGAGTCAAACTAAGAAATGTTTTAGGCCTAGGATGATTTAGGATTAAATTCTGTTTTCAGATTTTGTTTATCACCTCTAGTTTTAGTAATATGTCACATGTGATAATTTTAAAATAGGTTAGTTTTCGGTCAAATCGATCTTTCGAATCTAATCAACCAAAAAAAAAACTCTTTGGGAAAGTTGATCATTGAGTTAAAGTTTGTAATTTTAAAGTATTGATAATGTTCTATAGCTTTGCCAAAAAAGTGCACAAATTTGTATACTGAATTTTGAACTGTTTTCAAAATTTACTATGTTATTTTACATGAACTTCTTGTTATGCACGATAAAAAAAGGAAAATATTGCACAACGACAAACCTAAGTAATCCTCAATCCTTATATTCTTTGAACTTGATTAGTAAAAGTGAAACATATGGACATATTTATAGTCCATTTGAAAAAAATTTAAAAAAAAGTTCATATGTTCCTCTTTTCCTAATCAAGTAAGAAGAATATAAGAAATGACGATTACATAGTATTGTCGATTTTCTTAGTTCTGTCAAAAAACAAAATAGTGGCTCTTTCAAACTCCGAAATTTTGATAAATTCAATGTTTTGGCTTTTCTGACTCAAAAGGTTGCCGACCAATGACCTAGTGGAAATTATTTTTAATAATACTCGAGTGACTCGAAAAAATGCTGAAGGCATTTAGTTCGGTTTGGTCGAAAACTGACAAAATGCCGTAACAAATTTCTATTTCTTCTTTTTTAAAGCAACCCTCCCCCCCCCCCTTCAATTTTTAGAAAATCCAGAACGGGGAAATAAATAAAGTTCAATGTTTTTTTGAAAAATTTGAAAACTTTTTCAAAAGTTCAAACAATTGGAAGAGATTTCGACTTGTATCACTTTTTGTACTCAAGGATTTTTCAAATTTTCGATCTGAATTAACTCGATTTTTCGATGTTGTGCGAAGTAGGCTGTATGCAAGTTAATAGCATGCAAGTTTTTCTCCAATTTGTTTTTTGAAAATTTGGATTATTTTTCTTATACCCCCCTACCCACCCACCCCCCCCCCCTTGCGATGTTTTAACTCCAAGTGACAAAAAAGGGATTTCAAATTTGTTCCGGCCTTAATGAACACACTGCTAGTAATGGAAGCAAAAAAAAAAATCAAAAATATTTTATGTGGTTTCTATACCTTTTTTAAAGATAACATCTTTTAACAGAGCAAGCTCTTTTAAACTAACTTTTCAATCTTATTCTACATATTTGAGGATTTATTTTATTTGAAAATATCCAGTATATTTATAGCTTTTAAGAACATTGAAAAAAATATTACCTTGATAACGTGAACGATAAATAACATAAGAAAATATTACAACTGAATTTTTTAAAATGAAGACAGCATTTGTATTTATGTGTGTCCCCATTGAAAAAAATTATAAATTGTTAAGAAGTTTTTTTTCGAAATATGTATCATTGAAAGTTCAAGTTCACTCAACTCGGAGCTTTCAGAAAGTGTGAACCTCGAAGTTCTCTCAAGATAGCTCTCTCATCTCACCATCGACAAAACTGACAGCATCCTCCAGCTCCTACCGTACAGCCTCACAAAAGTTCATCCACCCACTCGTTTTTATCCTATCCTAGCGACACTTTCCCAAAAACGATCTCATCCGAGCCAAATTGTAGCCCGGCATCATTTTTCCCGTTCAGTTCATTCATATCTCCGGACCATTCCGGATGTCTTTAGCTCAGCAGCCGCTCTGGTTCCATCATCTGTAACTCAAGCCCACACAAGACATTTCGTTAAGGACGCCTCCGTAAGTTTAGTTTGATTCACGAAATCAGAATAACGCATCCCTACGGGGGATTTTTCGATTCACCCACAAATGTGTGCGCCTCTTTTTCTCGTTTTATCTTGCTTTCCTCATCTGACTACGGCCAGCCATTTGGGCTAGGAAAAGCTCAAGGATTTCCTTAGGCCAGCCACCCAGCCAACCAACCAGTCAGACTTGAAAGGTTCCAGCTGGCAAGAATTGCAAACACGATAAGGAGCTCCGAGGGATGTTTTTCCTTCCTCGTTCTTCCTTTGCTTAGCTGCATATTGCCATGGCAAATA